>NC_053123.1:30947433-31129933 GCF_010015445.1 Perca fluviatilis | reverse complement strand
CCTTTAAGGAAAAGGTCGTGGGTGGGCGGGACAACAACGGGTTGCGTTTAGGAAAAGAAGAACGGGACGGCCATATACAGCGGACAGGTTGGATTTAGGAAACGTGACACGCGGGACACGATCCCCGGTCTCCATGGTGAAAGTCCTGTGTTGTTTGACCCCCATCCACCACCCCAACCAACCTCCCTATGCGGATTTTCGGGCTTTCATACTACCCGCTACCGTAGTGGCTCTTAATGCTACGTCAACTTCTCATTGACTTCACATTGGCGTTGTTTTCCGTGGTGGCCACACAGAATTTTCACACATTGCGTGCCACCACCACGTAATGCGCTGTTAACAGTTTGTGATCATTTCACGGACTTCTGTGAGACCAGGCTGCTCTGGTGGATTCATTCAATTCAATTCAATTTAATTCATAGTGTCAAATCATAACAACAGTTATCTCAGGACACTTAACAGATAGAGTAGGTCTAGACCACACTCTATAATTTACAAAGAGCCAGCAATTCCAGTGATTCCCCCAAAGAGCAAGCATTTAGTGCGTAAGCGTGACAGTGGCGAGGGAAAAAACTCCCTTTCAGGAAGAAAGCCGGGACAGACCCAGGCTCTTGGTAGGCGGTGTCTGATGGTGCTAGTTGGGGGTGTGATGAACAGTGGCGATAATAGTCACAATAAAGATAATGACTAGAAGTAGTAGTTGTAGTAGTTCATGGTGTCACAGGGCACAGCAGGGGGTAACAGGCCGTGGCAGGACGGATCAAGGATTTGTGAGGACTGTGGTAAACTGCTCCTCAGATCTCTGCAGGGTAAATCCAGACAGCTAGCTAGACCGTGCTAATGTGCACTGACCACTTCCTGCCGTAGTGCCCACTTTCGATGGTTAGTGTCGTCCCAAAAGGAACACTTGTGTTAAAACACTTACCGGAAATGACGAGCGGTATGAGCGTGACGAACGCAACACACGGCAGCTGATTGGACGAACGCGTCGCCTGGGTCTGGCTGCTCCCGAATTTCAAAACCAATCACAAAGGCGTCTCGTTTCGAAGTAAGATCTCGTGTTTTACGAAAACAGTTCACCCGAAACGTGTTTCTGAAAACATTTTAAGCGAGAAATAGGCCGTGCAGCTGCTGAATCTGTTTGGGTCTTTTCTTGGATCGACAAAGGGCAGTTTAAAAGATTTTCGTCCGATTTTGAGAGGCGGCCGCTCTCATTCGCATGAAGTAGCCTGGATTCAACTGATTACAAACTTGCCGACGTCCCTTGGTCCCTCCCCTTCCGCTTTGTGGACAAGATGGCGCCCGTTTAGTGCGAGTAGGCGCCATCGTTCCACACTGAACTTTTTGACCGTTTTTAGGGAGTCATCCAGGTACTTTCAGTGCACTGACTTTTTGCGTTATCTACACTATATGCTTAAAACTAAGTGTTTTAAGTGTGCAAGTAGGAGCTTTGAGTCACAGCCTATCTGTCCAATCTGAGTTTTCTGTCGCACGACTAAAAACTACTTTTGAACGTACACACGTTCCACCAAAACAAGTTCCTTCCCGAGGCTATTTTGCAGAGGCACCGTGGCTCCGTCCCAAGAAGATTGTGATTGGTTTAAAGAAATGCCAATGAACCAGAGCACGTTTTTCTCCCATCCCAGAATTGTGTGTGGACTAGCCAGACCCTCCTCCGCAGCGCTGTGGAGGAAGGCCTGGCGATGCGAGAGTACAGCTGACTTTGAAACCTGAATTTATAGTTTGATTTTCCTTCAAGTTTCAACAAGTGTTTTTTGCATCAATAAATCCCCTCATTAGTTTGTTTAAATTTAAAAATATAAGCACTAAAAACTGTTTTTATGAGAGAAGAAACCACAATTTAGTACATTTTGTTCCTTTTTTAATTCACATAAACTGACCGCAAAAACACTGATGGCGAATGACACACACACAGACACACACACACACACACACAGACACACACACAGACAGACAGGCAGACAGACAGACAGACACACACACACACACAAACACACACAGACAGACAGACAGACAGACACGCATACACACACAGACACACACACAGACAGACAGACAGACAGACAGGCAGACAGGCTTGCATGCACACACACAGACACACACACACACACACACACACACACACACACACACACACACACACACACACAGACAGACAGGCAGACAGAAAGACAGACACACACAGACACACACACAGACAGACAGACAGACAGACAGGCACGCATGCACACACAGACACACACACAGACAGACAGACAGACAGACAGGCAGACAGGCTTGCATGCACACACACAGACACACACACACACACACACACACACACACACACAAACAGACAGACAGACAGGCAGGCAGACAGGCACACAGACAGACAAACACACACACACACACACACACTGAATGTGAGTTTGTAGTTCTGGTATTGATGATGGTGGACTATGAGGGAAATGTTTTCAGGCTTTTTACAGACAGTTCAATTTATAACATTATTAACAATACACGACAGGCAGAAGCGGCAGCTTCAGACATCCGGCAGCTCCAGTTTTCTATAAAGTTGACAGGAACAATCACAAAGACTGAAATAGATTACATTTCAAATGAAACACTGGGAGCCTCGAAAGTCTTATTGACAGTCCACGCGACCACCCAGGCGCTGGCTTACCCTTCATCCTCAAAGCTCTCTTATTAAATCCTCCGAGCTCCTCTCCCTCGGTCTGCCTCCTCTCTTTTATTGTCCACCTGGCGAGCTGTCCCGTCAGCCTCGCTCGTCTTTTACACGGAGAGAGATTCAAGTCGGCGGGGGAGTGTGTAAAACGTTACTGGGGGGGGAGAATAAGCGTGGCGCAGGTGCCTCTCTGCAGGTCTGGGGCTCACGTGGAACCGTTCCTCGTCCGTTCCCGTGCTGCTTTTTTTAACGAGGCGTGTTGTTTTTGTTTGTCAAATGCGCGGTGGGGTGTTTTATGGAGCTGGGCGGAAAGCCGCCATCGTAGATATCCGTAATGAGCTCTCCGCGCTGCGTTTGTTTCCATCCAATAACCAACCGAAACAAACACTCCTTATGGCCTTAGAGAAAGAGGATTTGGTTCGTGAGAGTCATATGAGGGTGTGGGAGGGTGCTGCTCCCTCTCCCTCTCCCTCCCCCCCCACCCACCCGCTCAGCTGCACTCCTCACAGTTGCAGGCGAGGATGTATCTGTAAGTGGCCGTGATGCGAGTCCCGCCGGAGCAGCGCAGCCGCACCGCCTTGAGCTTGGAGGTGTGCGGCCGGCAGCAGGAGCAGGTGCTCTTGAAGGGCTGTTTGAGCACCGAGCTGAAGGAGATGAGGGGGTCGGAGCGGGTGGTGTGGCTGCAGTGGCCCTCGCAGCGCGCCAGCAACACCATCTGGAACACACAGCAGGCAGGGAACGAAAAGAGAGAGTTAGGAAAGCACAGATCACCCATCGATCAGACTTGATTCGTACAGCACTTTCCGTATGTATTAAGTGGACACAGAAACCCAGAAACCGCACAAAGTGGCTTAAGAGTGACATGACACTGTCACGAACGTGTCATAAACATTATAAACAAGTCATAAACGTTTATGACATAACGCTTCTGTCATTAAGTGTCATTTGGTTTTTGTCATGACAAGTTATGGTTAGAGTTAAGAGTTCATGTGTCATGACAGCGTCATGTGTTCATGACGATCCAATCCAATCCACTTTATTTATATAGCACAATTTAAACAAACAACAAGGTTACTAAAGTGCTTCACAGAGACAAACATATAAAACAAAAAGGAACAACAAAATAAATAAAATAACACTAACAATGACAGCGACAACAAAGACCACAGCAGCTCTCACGGGGAGTCAAAAGCCAGGGAATAAAAGTATGTTTTCAAACGAGATTTGGGGTCCTTTAATTGGGGTAAATCAATCCACAAAACCTTCTGGTCTTCAGTCTGGTCCTGGGCACGTTCAGCCGCAGCTGATCCCCAGACCTCAATGACCTTGACGGGATATAAATGTGCAGGAGCTCAGAAATGTACTGAGGTGCCAACCCATTTAGTGAATTAAAAACAAACAATACAATCTTGAAATGTATTCTAAAATATACTGGGAGCCAATGGAGTGAGGCCAAAATTGGAGTAATGTGTTCGTGTTTCCGTGTTCCTGTTAGCAGACGAGCAGCTGCATTTTGGACTAACTGTAGGCGACGATGTCATGTCAGCCTTATGTAGATACCTTCAAGTAAAGTTTTACCAAACAATTTAAGTTAAAACACACACCAAGCAGGAAAACAGTCCGCGACATTCATTCTGGATCACGGCAGAAAAGTGTAAAAAAAGAAAACATTTACCAAGAAGTAAAGCAGGCTGAAATACAGAAATAGACAGATCCATACACAGATAAATGAATAAAGCTTTTTTTTCCACGAGTCAAAGTGCTGTCCGAGACGACAAAAGGTTCTCTGTCAGTGTTTGAGTCTGGTGGGAAAGCGTGAAGCCGTCTGTCTGTCTGTCTCCTGTGTCTCCGAGCCTCGGCCTTGCACCTGCAAACTGAGAGATAGCGACGCGAGCGTGTCACGCACTCCTACACCTGCTGCCGCTCAGAGCTCAGGGTCACACACAGACATTCACACCAGGTTTAGTGTGGATCAACCAAAGTACATTGCCAGGATAAAGATGTCAGGCTTTGCCCCCTCTCCTTCCTCTCTCTCTGTGTCGCCGTTCTCAAAATCCCTTCGCTACGGGAAACAACAACAACCTTCGAGCTAGCGAGCTACACTATGAAAATGAGTTTTGAAGGAAATGTGAATCGTGCAACAAGGCAGGCCTGCTTGGTTCTTTCAGGGAATGATTGTAAAGATTTACAAAGAATACGTTTAGGGCATTTCCTCTCTAATTGGGACGTTTTGGGACCAATTGGTGGGATTGCTGTGGACCAAGTACACACAGAGATACACTGGTAAGACCTAATGAGGTTTAACCATGTATCAGCTGATTTAAATAGCTCACGTTACTGTGCTGTGTCAACAGTTCACTTCATGTAATATTGGATGTGGAGTTTTCTTCTGCGAGGTGCAAATGTTCCACCGAAACAAGTTCCTTCCATGCATCCCAGAATGCATCTGTGGTGTAGCCGGACTTTACTCCACAGCGCTGGGGAGACAAGGTTCAGTCTACTCTTTTCTTCCACAGGGATATATGTATAAAACTATCCTAAGGGGACAAAACCAACCACTGTATCAAGCTCACACGCACGCACGCACGCACGCACGCACGCACACACACACACACACACACACACACACACACACACACACACACACACACACACACACACACACGAAGCACAGGCCTGATTAGTGTTGTGACCATCCGACTGGCATTCCTCTGTGGGTCACTACATTCCTGTCGCCTCCCTAAACAGACTCCTGTGTCATGTCCTTCTGTCAGCTGCTGTGTGTCGCCACCCATGTACCCACTGTGACAAAAGCCTGTCTGGGGCCAAGGCAGGGTGACACACACACACACACACACACACACACACACACACACACACACACACACACACACACACACACACACACATCAGGAGTGTTGTCGCCACTGTAAGACCATTTGTCTTTGTCCTAGCTTATCAGCGATAATTCCTCTCCTGTGACGCCCCTCTCCTCCTCTCTATCGGCACCTTTTCCTGCTCCTCCTTTCATTCATGACCAGCGAGATGAAAAAATTACTAAAAAGATAATACATAGACCTCAACAGTCCCGCCCACAGCCGACTCCGGAAGTAGAAATCCCATTCATTTTCTCCATAAGGATTTAGAATATCAGTCATAATGTCTAAACCATCACCGAGGCAGACTGACCCCGAGCTACGTGGTCTAAACCATCCCATAATGTCTAAACCATCACCGAGGTAGACTGACCCCGAGCTACGTGGTCTAAACCATCCCATAATGTCTAAACCATCACCGAGGCAGACTGACCCCGAGCTACGTGGTCTAAACCATCCCATAATATCTAAACCATCACCGAGGCCGACTGACCCCGAGCTACGTGGTCTAAACCATCCCATAATGTCTAAACCATCACCGAGGCAGACTGACCCCGAGCTACGTGGTTGTGAAACGAAGGTTTCTGCTCCTGTAGAAGCTAGAAGTCTGTATGAAATCAACCTTGTTATAAGAAAAACATTGACAAACAATTGAATGGGGGAAAGACACTTCCAGAGTCAGAGCTGTAAAAAAGTGGCCGGTCACTGTTGAGCTCTATTGGGTGGCCATTTCCCCTTTGTATGTATTTACTAAGAACTAAGAACTGCAGATGCAGGGGAACAGCCAATCACTGAGCTTCAAACTCTGTTTCCTCTGAAACTAAAGCTTCGTACAAACCTTTTCATACACACAGCCGGTGAAATCAATTCCCGGTTTCGACGTTTTATGTTGGCTGCACTGACGAAACATAAAGATAAGTGCAACTGAAACAGTTCATCACTTCAACAGAAGACAAATCAACTAAATGATTCATTGTTTGAGTCAATCATCAAACTCTCTGTTCTGTTTCCAGCCCCTGGTGCTGGTGGATTCTGTGTGAACCCTTTTTTTCTTCACTGTTTGAAGGGACACGGCCTCTCTAATAGCAATTTGGAGTGAAAAAATTACACTTATAGCTTTAGTGAGTCACTTTTTGATATTAATGAACGTCCGTTACATTCAAGCCATTGCCAAATGAGTTGCTACAAAGCTAATTAAAGGACAATTCCGGCGCAAAATGAACCTAGGGGTTAATAAAATATGTGTACCCAAGTTGACCGTTCTCTGGGACATGTTTTCATGCTAATCGAATGTGTATCTAGCTTGAAACAAGCTAGCGCGGACCGCTAATTAGATGCTAACGCTACCTTTCGGGGCAGAGGGTAAATCGCTATTTCTACACCACTAACAAGGCTCAAAATATCACCACACTTCAACGGTAGCCTAATGACGGTCCCTACATGTAAACCGAAGCATTGAGAACGTTGTAAGTGTGTTTGACTGATCGTGACTGTTTTCCAAGATGGCGCCCGCATGTAAAACACGACGTCTTTATAATCTATCTTTTTAATAAACTATCTGTACACTTACAACGTTCTCAATGCTTTGGTTTACATGTAGGGACGCTCATTATGCTACCGTGGAAGTGTGGTGCTATTTTGAGCCTTGTTAGTGGTATAAAATAGTGATTTACCCTCTTGACAGAAAGCTAGCATTAGCAGCTAATCACCGGTTCACGCTAGCTTGTTTCAAGCTAGATACACATTTGATTAGCATGAAAACATGTCCCAGAGAACGGTCGACTCGGTACACATATGTTATTAACCCCTAGGTTCGTTTTGTGCCAAAAAAAAATTTTAAGACGCTTTTTTCTGATGTAAAAACTTTGAAAAATTTGACCCGACTATCAGCTCCACACAACTCTCTCTGGATTTCTCAGTGTGACTATGTTCAGAAGATTGTGGCGTCCAGTGACTTTCCCACGCAGAAACTGGAGCGAAGATAATGACGTCTTCTGAAGAGTCCATCATGTTTTTTTAATCCACCGTATCCTCCTTGGCTACTAGCAGCTGTGTGGAGGAGGAGGGGAGGGGCTTGTATCATGTGGACGCGCCGACAGTTTTGATATCATTACTTAGAATTCCTCACGGGGGAGACAGAAACTACGCACTATAGCTTTAAATTATTAAAATTAAGTTTAGGTTCATAACTGTAGCACAAGAAAACAATAATATGCAATCCATGAGAAACATTTAATTCATTAAATCTAGACCCCAATTAACCAGTTCTGCTTTCATCAATTTCAACTGAAATGGATTTAAAGTGCCCATATTATGAAAAAAACACTTTTTCTGGGATTTGGGGTGTTCTTTTGTGTCTCTGGTGCTTCCACACACATACAAACTTTGAAAAAAAATCCATCCATGCTGTTTTGAGTGAGATACGGTTTCTGAATGTGTCCTGCTTTCAGTCTCCTAGTGAGCTGTTCAAAATTGGCCTCGGACTGTGACGTCACAGTCCGAAATGAGCTGGCTAACCACAACCGTTAGCTCGTAGCGTTAGCCGGCTAACGCTAACGCTAGCATGCTACCTCGTTCTCAATAGCAAAGCACTGCCTCAACACACACAAGTTCACCATAATCTACAAAAGAACTACTTACATGTGCGCCCTCATTTAGAAGTCTCCCAGCTAATCCTGCCTTTTAACTGACCAAAGCTGGAGAAACAGGCTTTCTTTTACTGTCTCTAGAGTTAGCTAGCTGACATGCTCTACATCTGAGGTACTGCGCATTTGCGAGTGCAATCAAAGATAGTACAGAAGAAGAAGATGAAAAGAGGTCTCACTCTGTAGCTAAAACAGAAACCAGGTGAAAAGAGGATCTGCAGCAGTGAGAGAGAGCTGTGCAGTACAACAACAATATGGTGTTTTTTGAAAATTAAACCATGTAAACCTATTCTGGTAAAACCTTAAAATACAGTTATGAATCTGAAAATGAGCATAATATGGGCGCTTTAACCACTAAGAAACAGTAATTTTTAGAAAAAATCTAAATCTCAAAAAATTTCATATTGTAATATATATATATATATATAATACCTAACAAATCCTCCAGACAACACAAACTTGAAACACAAACTTTTTGGTTACACTATACTTGAAGGAATCTACATAAGAGTGACATGACACTGTCATGAACGTGTCATAAACATTATAAACAGTCATAAACGTTTATGACATAACATATTCTTTTAGTAAGTGTCATTTGGTTTTTGTCATGACAAGTTGGGGTTAGAGTTAGAGTTAGAGTTCATGTATCATGACTGTGTCATGTGTTCATGACAGTGTCATGTTACTCTTATGTAGATACCTTCAAGTAAAGTGTTACCAACTTTTTACAGGTGGATTCTGTGTGAACTGAACACACCAAGTTGTGAAAACGGTCGCTCAGTCAGGCGTCCGTTACGTCAGCTCTCTGTGAACTGTAATAAAAAGCCCTGACTCGTGCTGCGAGCGCGCTCAGCCCTGCCGCCCCTGAGCGAGGCTGTGGTTTGGCCACCTGCTCCATGCACTCAGAGACAGAATATTAAAAAAAGACCAAAGAACTGATCACTCATGCTAGCTGAACAACTGCACAACAAAAGGGACTGAGTGAAAAATTGACAGCTCCCTTTTTCCACAATAGCATGAATCATCAGTCTCTGTACATGAGGTGGATGTCTCTGGAGCCCCTGTCACACATCATGCACTGGCAGCGGTGGAAGAAGTATTGAGATGCTTTACTTAAGTAAAAATGCCAATACCACACTGTAAAAATACTCTGTTACAAGTAAAAGTCCTGCATTGAAAATGTTAAGTATCATCAGGAAAATGTACTTAAAGTATTACAAGTAAAAGTACTCAATGTAGACTTTAGAAACCTGAAATGATCCAAACAGTTCTGTCAACCAAGTCTTTAATCAGATAATCATTTCGGCTGGAGTTGTAGGCCGTTATATTGTTGGGTAGTTTAATTTGTAATAAAACATATTTTATAAACTACATGTGTTTTGTGTGAAAAAATCTTAATTTGTAGAGTAACTAAAGTTGTCAGATTAATGTAATGGAGTAAAACGTACAATATTTCTCTCGGAAATGTAGCGGAGTAGAAGTAGAAAGTGGCATGAAAAGAAAAGACTCAAGTAAAGTACCTTAAACTTGTTATCAAGTACAGTACTGGAGTAAATGCACTTGGTTACATTCCAGCGCTGTGCACTGCAGCCCTAGCCTGGCTCTGCCCTCCTACGTACTTCCGCATAATGTTCATTTTCCTTCAGTACTACGTCTGGGTTTGCGGTATATTCGTGGGTTTTCTCCGGCCAAATCTTTACCGGTCCAGTCAGCAAACAGAGGGAGTGGCTGAGAACGATGACGATGAGGTCGTGCGCTAGTTTGAGTTGTAGTTCCGTAATAACGGCGGAGAAAGGTGCGAGAGAAGCCATTCGGCCCGTTGTGGCAATGCTGCCGAATATCCAGAAGTTAAAGCCCGAGCAAGAACAGTCTTTGCTGAGTTGTGTTGGGGGGCCATGATGTCGTGGCCCTCCTCCTCACTGCGTTCGGGAACAGTTTGATTTTCCAGCTCGCTCCATTAGTGGTGAAGGAGTTGGCTAAGGCTAACACTAGCGATGCTAAGCCGATACTTGTTGTCGTCTCCCCTCTTGTTAGCCTGGTCCTACCAGACAGTACGTAGGAGAGCGGAGCCAGGCTACCAGAGTGGCTCTGGGCTGATCCAATAGTTTTAAACTTCAACAGAGTACCCGCCTTCAAGGAAGTTAACACTTGTCAGTTGAGAGTGGCCAGACTCTCTGTACAAATGAAATATAACAGAGTCTGGTAGGACCAGGCTAATGTACCAGAGTCTGGTAGGACCAGGCTAGTGTATCAGAGTCTGGTAGGACCAGGCTAGTGTACCAGAGTCTGGTAGGACCAGGCTAGTGTATCAGAGTCTGGTAGGACCAGGCTAGTGTACCAGAGTCTGGTAGGACCAGGCTAATGTACCAGAGTCTGGTAGGACCAGGCTAGTGTACCAGAGTCTGGTAGGACCAGGCTAATGTACCAGAGTCTGGTAGGACCAGGCTAATGTACCAGAGTCTGGCAGGACCAGGCTAGTGTACCAGAGTCTGGTAGGACCAGGCTAATGTACCAGAGTCTGGTAGGACCAGGCTAATGTACCAGAGTCTGGCAGGACCAGGCTAGTGTACCAGAGTCTGGTAGGACCAGATAACTGCAGCCCTGAATTATCTAGACATTCCCCGGAGGAGCTGTGTCTGAGAACACAAATATCCGAATCATTTGGAGCGGACATTAAATGGTCTTTACCCTGCCGCCCCCCGAGTACAAAGTCTGTGTAATGTCCGATTGACAGCTAGCTAGACTATCTGTCCAGAGTTTTTCTTAGAGTTTTCTCTCGCACGACTAAAACTACTTTTGAACGTACACGTTCCACCAAAACAAGTTCCTTCCCGAGGCTATTTTGCAGAGGCGCCGTGGCCCCGTCCGGCGCTTAGCCCCGCCCAAGACGATTGTGATTGGTTTAAAGAAAAGCCAATAAACCAGAGCACGTTTTTCTCCCATCCCAGAATGCTGTGTGGACTAGCCAGACCCTCCTCCGCAGCGCTGTGGAGGAAGGTCTGGCAATGCGAGACTGGCCCTTGCCTAAACCAAACGGAGTACTTCCAGGAAGTGACTACATGTCTGACAGGGACAATCTACACGTGTGAAAGGGCAACTCCGGAGAATGTACGAACTTAATTCGTCGGAATTGTCTGCAGTTTTTTGTGGTGTCTTCCTGTCGACAGTGTCCTCCAACAAAATTAACTCCCGGTCTGTTTTGCCTTTTTATAAAGCATAAAGTATAGTATCACCCAATTCTATTTTGCACCTTCTAGCCAACTTAATTCCAACTTATTACCAATAGTTTTACACTTTTTTATTTTTTTATTTATGGTCAATAAACCACATTTACTGTACATGAAATTATACCTTATTTTGGAGTAAAATAGGCAGAAATTATGAATTACTTTCACTATAGTGAAGCTCAGATGAATATATGTTGATGGATTATCACAGACTGGTATATGCCAATGTTTAGTCAGTTAACGGTTTTGAAACCATTTTATTATTTTGAATGGCACAGCGTATTTTCCGATAAAGAAACTTTGAAAACGGGTCAAATTTGACCCCGAAGACAACACAAGGGTTAAGTTGTCCAACACACAGAAACAGAATGACGCACCACGCCTTCATATCTCTCGCTAGCCCCCTGGCAGAGGCAGCAGAGAGCGCCGGCTGACAGGGAGACAAAACTGAGTCCCAGCTGAGGTGCAGAATATGTCTGCATCGTGGCCCATGTCCAGCACCCCGCGCACACGCACACACACTCACTTTCCCCGAGAAACGGAGCATGACTCTTCTAAATGACGGAAAGATGGAGATAAAGAGAGAGAACGAATTGGAAAGAAGTGGAGGAGGCTTTCGGGGGGCACCAAGAGTAATACTAGTAGAAAGAGAAAAATGTGTCTGAGATAAATGAAGTTAGTGTTGGAGGATATTTTTTTGGCTGCAGCTCTGGGCTTTTCTTTGTGTCTCCGAGGCTTGCTCTGGAAAAATGAGTTTCCCTGATATTTGTAACGAATGAGCTCATTTCTCAGGTGGACTGGCCCTGTTACCTCAAACAACTTGTTACCAAAAAAATGAGCGGGTGACCACAAAGAAGCAGATTGTGTGTGTGTGTGTGTGTGTTAGAGCTGCAAAGATGAATCGATTAGTTGTCAAATGAATTAAATGAATCGCCCTCTGAGTCATTTTTTATTTAAAAAATTCTCTTAAATGTGAATTTTTTTTTTTAAGATTATTTTTTGGGGAATTTGAGGCTTTTATTTTCATAGGACAGATGAAGACATGAAAGGGGACACAGAGGGGGAATGACATGCAGCAAATGGCTGCAGGTCGGAGTCGAACCCACGGCCGCTAGGTCGAGGAGTAAACCTCTATATATATATGTGCGCCTGCTCTACCAACTGAGCTGACATGGCCACAAATGTGAATATTTTCTAGTTTCTTCTCTCCTCTGGGAGAGTAAACTGAAAATCTTTGAGTTGTGGACAAAAGAAGACATTTCAGGACGTCATCTCGGGATTTTTTGGGAAACACTGATCCACATTTTTCACAATTTTTTGACATTTTATAGACCAAACAACTAATGGCTTAATCGAGAAAATAATCGAAAGATAAATCAACAATGAAAATAATTGTAAGATGCAGCCCTAGTGTGTGTGTGTGTGTGTGTGTGTGTGTGTTTCTGCCTTACCTTGGAGTTGCACTTATAGATGGGGTGTGTGATGGTCTCCACAAAGTGGTGCCTCATGCAGCGCTGTGGGTCCGAGTCTCCCAGGTGTGGGTGTCCGTTATCGCTGGCCTTGTTGCTGCTGGCGGACTGGACCCAGCCCAGCAGGGGGCAGCACATCAGGACCAGAAGCAGGCCTGAGGGGGGGGCCACAGAGATGAAAGGTTTCATGATCGGAACCAACCCGAGGCTCTCGATCCTCACGGCGCGCTCTCTCGGTTTCCCTTTTCTTTCTTTTTTACGTCGCTTTCTCGCTTGTATCACTCGTTGTGTTTCAGGGCCTCACAAACGGGGGATGTCTTCGTCCCTCTCTCTCTCTCTCTCTTCTTCCTGCTAGAACAGCGGAGGTTCAAGATCAGCGAGCTGTAGGGAGAAAGGTTGTCGCAGGGTCGCGTCGTCGGGCTGCTCCATCCCCCACTGCCTGGATCCACCTCCGTCTGGAAGAAAGAGACAAACAGGAAAGGCATCAGCGGACACATGAACTGATAAAGAAACAATGTTGTGTGTGTGTGGGCAAGATGTTTTGTCTATTTGTACATCCAAGGGAATTACTATAAGTGCTGTAGAAAAGATCACACAGTCCCCTGTGTGTGTGTGCGCATGTGTGCGTGTCTGTGTGTGTCTCTGTCTGTGTGTGTGCAGTGGATTGAGCTGCCTCCAGACAGATTCTCATAGATACGTTTGCCAGTTTTTTTTGGGTGATTGACTGTTTGATGAGTGTGTGTGGGACTCCAAACCTGGCTGCCTACTTTGTCTCCTTTATTCCGCGGTCTCCCCGGTACACCCACACACATGTAGACACATAAGTCCTGGTGCTTTTATTACAGAGGAGAAACTTAAGCCATGCACAAACAGCCTGCAGCGATGGCCCTTTTCCTCTCCCCAGGAACCACTTTTTCATTAAAACTAAATCGCTCTCTCCCAACAAGCCCTCTCATGACTGCAAACCCTCTGCCAGTCCCACGGCGTATTTTCACATGTATTTATGTCGTTCCTCCACTTCCAACTTCATAGTTTTATTGTCCCCCTGATAATAGGGTTTGTGTTAAGAGGGAGCTTGGTGCTGGCTGAGGCAGGTCTGCTAACGGGCAATGTGTTGTGAATTAGGGAGCGGTGTGCGTAAGGTTCACGTGGGGTAAAGGTGCGAGAAAGGAACGTAACGATCGAGGTCTAAGACTCAAGATTTATTCAACATTCGTTTTACTGTGAACCTGGTCTCCATAGAAATATGTGGTCAAGGCTTTTTATGTTGAGATGTCCGTAAACGTACATCAATTATTAGTTAGTCTATATCTACAACGTTCCACTTCCAGGATTGCTCGGTTGCTGCCAGAAATTCCGCCTGATGTCCCTCTGTTTAGGCCGGATGTCCGTCCCCTTCCTCTGTCTCTGTGTTGGCGTTCTAACCTCCGGCTGATTTGTGAGGACTATGGTTAACTGCTCCTCAGATCTCTGCAGGGTAAATCCAGACAGCTAGCTAGACTACCTGTCCAATCTGAGTTTTCTGTCACACGACTAAAACTACTTTTGAACGTACACACGTTCCACCAAAACAAGTTCCTTCCAGAGGCTATTTTGCAGAGGCACCGGGGCTCCGTACGGCGCTTAGCACCGCCCACGACGATTGTGATTGGTTTTAACCCTCCTGTTGTCCTCCTTTTCAAAAAGTTTCTATATCAGAAATTTGGGTTTCTTTCAACCAAAAAAAAAAGAAAAAAAGAAAAAGAGTAACATGGAGGGTTCCCTGCAACGCTTTTCATAAGTAAAATAAATGATCAGTCGACTACTTTCATTGAATTTGGGTGTTTTATTCTATGTCTATACTATTTTATAGCATTTGAGGAAAAGAATCATAAAAGAACGTTGAAAGAAGTGACAATAATGTTGGAAAAAGCTTCAAAAACATGGGGGGGGGGGAAACACAAAAACATCAAAAGGTGCAGAAGACATCGGAAAAAGTGACAAAAACATCGGGGGAAAAGCGACAAAAGGGTCGAAAAGGAGGACAGTGAATCGAAAAACACTGGGAAAAAAAGTTTTCATTTAAAATCTTGACCCAGTAAAACACAAAAGCTGCTTGTTGCTCGACGGGAGGACAACACAAGGGTTAAAAAAAATGCAAATAAACCAAGAGCAGGTTTTTCTCCCATCCCAGAATGCTGTGTGGACTAGCCAGACCCTCCTCCGCGGCGCTGTGGAGGAAGGTCTGGCAAAGCGAGACTAATTATTAGCGAAAAGGAAAGAAAATGAGGAAATGAACAAAACTCTGCCATTCTATCAAAGCTCCCTCTTTAGCATCTGTCTCCATTGCTGCACAACCTCACTCTGATTCCCTCATTTAAACTGAAATCACAGAATGCATCAAGTTCACTCGAAACCTTTAAACGCCCCCCCCCCCCCCCCCTGCTGCTGCCCCCTCACTCCAGCCCCAATGTTTTCCTTTCTAACGGGAATCGTTTCACCTTAACATTCCTCCTGAGAGAAATAGAAGTATCATTTGGCCTGTTAAAATAAATACTCCCCGAGATGTTTTGTTGGCCGGTCCAACATGTGCTGCAGGGTTTACATAGCAGACGGCCCACACCCATCAGCACCTCCAGCCCCGCCAGCCGTACCTGGCCCAGCGTTAACAACGCCGACTGTTATCCCCATCACTGCTGCTGGTATCACTAGCTGCATTGTTAATGGGGCGCCGCCTGCGAGCTAGTTCGGGCAGTCAACTCGAGCTGCAACGCTGTACACGTGTACACACACACGTGACATCATTCACTCTCCGGGCCCTATTTTAGCGATCTAAGCGCACAGCGTGAAGCGCCGGGCGCAGGTGCGTTTAGGGCGTGTCCAAATCCACTTTTGCTAGTTTGACGGCGGCAAAAAGGGTCCGTGCGCCGGGCGCCTGGTTCTAAAGGGTTGTCCTTAGTGTCTTCATTAATCAGAGGTGTGTTTTGGGGCGTAACATGCAATCAACCAATCAGAGATCATCTCCCATTCCCTTTAAAAGCCAGGCGCGTTTGGACCTTGGAGCATTGCTATTATGATGGAGGATTTGCACCGTAATATTTAAATTTTTTATCTTTTGCATGTTTGTGTGCGTGCTGTGCACGAGCCTAGGCACATTTTACTAATGTGCTGTTAAAATAACAATGAAATGCTGCGTTATTGACTTTAGACCAGGTTTTTGTTGGTCAATGGCGCGATCACTTTCTGCTACCTCAAGATAGCAATACGCCCAGAAAATGCACCTGAACACACCTCCCTGTAAG
Organism: Perca fluviatilis; assembly: GCF_010015445.1. Classification (NCBI taxonomy): domain Eukaryota; kingdom Metazoa; phylum Chordata; class Actinopteri; order Perciformes; family Percidae; genus Perca; species Perca fluviatilis. The sequence continues at coordinate 31,113,746 of NC_053123.1, read as the reverse complement.
ACCAGCACACCCATGGGCGCACAGATGGGCGCAGGTGCATTTGCTATTTAAACGACGTGGGCGCTGGACAGGACAATGACAACAGCGTCGGTCTTAAACTAGCAAAGACACTTGCGTCGGGCCTTGCGCTGCGCTGCGCCGGGTGCAGGATAAAGCCCCCTGTATCATTTAACAAACACACCGCCTCAATTTGGCGGTCTATTTAAGCTGCACAATTTACCCATGTCTGCCTCGTCAATGCTGCTACAGCCCTGCACCTGTATCGCTGCCTACTTTCAGCCCCAGCATCCACCTGCAGCCTCCGGCCAGGGGGGGGAAGCTACTTTATCATCACTCCCCAATATCTCACGCAAACGCAGACGGACAGGGAGTGATGAGGTCTGGCCGCCAAACACAATGTTCTGCTGTTATAAGAAACATTTCAAACGTGAGTTGTCTGACTGAAGTGCACTTGTCTTGGACGTTATACAACAAGTAGAGCCGACCGGGCAGTCTGATTGGTCAGCTATCAGCATGACGGCCCACCCAGAGCCGTTTGAGCACACCTGGCTCATCAGTAAACATCACAGAGTTGAATCAAAAGCTGGTTTTGAAACATTTGTGTTCAAAGAAATAAATCAGGAACCACAGTGGAACACACAGAAACTGTCCAACATATTTATATAAGTAAGTAAAGTTGATTTATAAAGCACTTTTCACAGATTAAAATCACAAAGTGTTTTACAATAAATTGGAATATGATAAACAGAAGATATAGGAATACAAGGGAGACATAGGTACATAATATATCTGTATATATATATATATATATATATATATATATATATATTTCTCCCATCTCCCTAGAATGCTGTGTGACTAGCCAGACCTTCCTCATCTGTAGCGCTGTGGAGGAAGGTCTTGCAATGTTTGCATGCTGTAATATTTCACTGGAAACAATACACATTTCACATACTACTAGTTTCATACTAAGGTTTCAGACAAACTTAAAAATCTCACACACTTTTAAAGCCGATAAAATAGCACGTCGGTATGGAATTTGAATTTTGGACGCAACCCAAGCAGGGGTGGGTCTAGAGGGGGGGCCCAGGGGTGGCACTGGCACCCTGAAATATGATTCCCCCCCCCCAAAAAAAAAATCCATTGGGATAGAGTGCTGTCAATCTGACAAGTTTGATTTCCATTGGCTCAGAGTGCTGTCACTTAGCTGCCTGTTCTACCAACCACTGCCTTTCTGTTTGGTAAATGGATCCTTTAAACACACATTGTATGGCAACTGTGTACTTTGTTGAAATGTTGAGGCCAGTTTAGAAGAAGAATCATATTAAACTCACTGTAGAGCACTTGTTGCTGTAAGAAATAAATTGTGTATTGCACTGTTTCTGTTCTATTATATTCCTATTATCTGAAAACTGTGTGCAGCGAGGTTTTCTTTGTTGAAGTTAGAGGCAAGTTCATTGTGAGTGAGACACTTTATTTTTATACGATTCTGTGAAAAGAAATCTTCCCAGCCGTAGTCACATGATCTTTTAATGTTTCCATGATGACTATCTAATTTATTGGCTTTAAGAGCCCATAGAAAATATGTATTGTATTTACACAATTTGTTGAAAATATTCAAATTAATAATAAAAGTGATGTGTTTTATTTAGCAAAGTGACATGGTGTTGTTCTATCTTATCCAATAGTTCCTATATTTCTAAGCAGATTTTCTATGCTGTATTCTGATCAAATCCCTGGGCCCCCCCTGACTGTTATTGGGCCACCCCACTTAAAAAGTCCTGGCATCGCCCCTGAACCCAAGGCACCAAGCCTTTATTGATGCGGTTGACTGAAGTCACCCTGAAGAAGGCCTGTGTGCTAGAGCTGTAATCGGGCCTTAAAAGTTTGGCCTGACAAGGCCCGAGCCCGACAGAATTCGGCCCGAGCCCGACAACTGCATTTTGATTGACAGCTTTTTAAAAGCCTGAACCCTTTTACAGCCCAACATTATTCAAATGTGTGCACGCACACACAGCTCTATTTGTCATTTATAAATTTTTTTTTTACATAATTTATTCATGACTAACGTAGGCTACAGGTCACTTGGAAGTTGGAACAAAGAAATAAAATAAGTCCTCCAGAGGCCAGCCTCCGTTTCACCTCCTCAGCATCCATTTTCACGCTAATCAAAACGCATCACCTGACTGCTCATTTACCGCGCAACCAAGAGCCCGGCCCGAGCCAGCCCGAGCCTGTGTAAAATGATAGAAATGAAGACTGAGTGCCGCAATATGCACATATTTTACTCTTTGCAAAGCATTAGCTGCATCATAAAGTATTTTTTTTTCCTATTCTACCAACTATCCACATGCTCTGAATTTAGGAACATTGGGGCCCCTTTTCTGGGGGCTCAGTGTCTGGTAATCTATCGTTGCGTGGAGGAAGAGACAACGTACTGTATGTGATTGTAGCATCCTCTAAACTTCGAAAGGCTTTTATAAAGTGAAAACATGTTAAATCAATTCAGATCAAACATTAGAATTTAAATGTATTTATGGTCGTACAAGAAAAACATCCAGCATTTAGTCTCGTAAATCACAACCCCCCCCCCACACACACACACTAGAACATGTGTTTCTGTTAAACAGACAACAGGTCCTGGCCCTGAAGTAAAGCAAACAGAGATAATGACAGCAGTGATCCACCCAGCAGTAAATACCAGGACAGGATAAATAAACTCTATTTTAACCTAAATGTTGGGTGGAATGTAACTAAGTACATTTACTCCAGTACTTTACTTAAGTACCAAATGTTGAGGTACTTGTACTTTACTTGAGTCTTTTCTTTTTCATGCCACTTTCTTTAAATATTTACTTTTTTCCCAAAAAAAAAAAAAAAAAAAAAAAAAAAAAAAAAAAAAAAAAAAAAAAAAATAGTTACTCTCGCTACATTCATCTGTTACAGCTTTAGTTACTAGTTACTTTAGTTACTGCACTACATTCATCTGTTCCAGCTTTAGTTACTAGTTACTTTAGTTACTGCACTACATTCATCTGTTCCAGCTTTAGTTACTAGTTACTTTAGTTACTCCGCTACATTCATCTGTTCCAGCTTTAGTTACTTTAGTTACTCCGCTACATTCATCTGTTCCAGCTTTAGTTACTTTAGTTACTCCGCTACATTCATCTGTTACAGCTTTAGTTACTAGTTACTTTAGTTACAACTTACTTTACAAATTAACATTTTTGCACACAAAACACATGTAGTTTATAAAATCTGATGTTTGATTATAAATGAAACTAGCCAACAATATTACGGACTACAAGTCCAGCTGAGATGACCATTAAACACACAACTGGTTGGATCCTTCATACTTTCTAAAATGTGAGGATTTTTCTGCATTAAGTACTTTTACTTGTAATACTTTAAGCTATTTGAATCTGATGATACATACATACTTTTACTTGTGTAGTGACAATCTAAATGCAGGACTTTTACTTGTAGCAGAGTATTGTGTGTAAAGTGTTGTATTAGTACTTTTACTTAAGTAAAGGATCTGAATACTTCTTCCCCAGCTGTGTGTGTGTGAACTAGCCAGACGTTCGCTCCATATTACCTTTTTATGTGCAGCCAATAGGCGTTCTGGCAATCTGGCAGTTCTGGCAGTCCTGGTGAACGCCAGATGGGCCGATGCACTCTTGGGCCGATTTGGGCCACTGGAAAAATGATTAAACCTTGTGTTGTTTTCCTGTCGACCATGAAACTTTTAATTTTTCAAGGTCAAAATTTAAAATGAAAAGTTTTATTTTTTGCTCGTTTTTCTTCATTTTAGTTTTTTTTTACACTTTTGTCGCTTTTCCTGATGTCTTTGTCACTTTCTTCGATGTCTTTGTCGATTTCTTCTGCACTTTATTTGAAGTTTTGGTTTTTTACCCCACGTTTTTGTCACTTTTTTCAATGTTGTTTTATCTTTTTTTTTTTTTAATGCTATAAAGTTGAATAAAACACTTAAATTCAATTAAAGCAGTGAACTGATGATTTATTTTACTTGTGAAGAGCGTAGTTTGGAACCATCCACGTTACTTTTTTTTCACAATTTGGTTGAAAGAAACCCAAAACTTTTTCAAAATGGCTCAAATTTGACCCGAGGACAACAGGAGGGTTAAAAAAATGCGGCAACACTGGCGCATCACACTAGTTTGACTAAAATATGCAAGACTGTACGGCTGCAGCCTGGATCCTCCCGTCTGCTGGCGTCGGGCTTCTACTTTTCAAAATAAAAGCTTGCGTCTTGTCCGCTATGTCTTCATACTTTTTTATGTGTTTTGTGTGTTTAAGTATGTAATAATACGTTTTAAATAAGAAGATAGTTTTTTGAAGGTTTTATGAATTGCGCCAGTGTGTGATTCATTATGAAAAGCCTGTAAGTGCGCCTCATGCTGCTGGTGCCTCTAACGTGAGGCTGGTTTTTGCAATTATAAAGAAAATAATGTCCCTGGACATTGGGTCGGGAAAGGGACGGAATTGCCAGGGCAGAATTTTTGTCCCAGTCCGCCCCTGACTGCAGACCACTGATTGGTCAGAGAGAACCGTCACTAGCGCTACACAGGACGTCCTGCACAAACCTCAAACCTTCAGATTGTTTAAAATGGCAGCCCGCAAAACTACGCCGTACAACTGACAAAGTGCAGACGCTCCTCTCTTCCGTTGCTGATAAATTGATTTAGCGTGTGTGACGTTGTTGATGATGTCACAGGCAGTTTCACGAGCCGTCGCAATGGCAATTGCTGAGCCAAGAGATGATTTTTGTCATCTGCCTGTTAGGCAGCCAGCTGACGCAGCCGTGCTCCGAGTGGGGCATCCGTCACTACAAGGTGACCACACATCATAATAATTACTGTCTCTTGTGGAGACTCATGCCTGAGCTGTAAAAGCTGGTGATATCAATACATAGCTACGAATGGCAGCTGGCTCAGATAATGGCGGCTTTTAGGATAATATATGGGGAGATAGCATCAGTGTGAGGGAGTTCATTAAAGCAGGACGAGCACTTATCTGTGTGTGTGTGTGTGTGTGTGTGATGCCTGGCTGCCTGTCTGCACTGTAGGTTGAAATAAACAAGGCGACGCATTCTCATGAACGTGTTCGTATGATATCCTCCGAAAATCTTGCGACTTCCGGCTGGTCACATGACAGTTAGGTTTAGCGGTCTTTACAGTAACATTCAGCTGAGAAAAAGTTACTGTGAGTCCTGTTTTTTTCTCTCAATAGCTTGATATAGTAGGACATTGGAGTAGTATTTTTGTATTATTTAAAATTGTCTGTTTAGTAAGTTTAAGGTTTAGACTGGGGGTCGGACCATGGGCATACTTTATATCATAATCAAAACTTTCCGAAGATTTTGTTCCTTTTCAATGTTTTGGGGGATTTTTTTGTCACCTTATTTGAGGGTTTTTTGGACACTTTCTTCAAAAGTCTTTTATCCCGAGAGTCGTTTTTTCGTCCCATTTTCCGACATTTGTCGCCTTTTGACATCTTTTTTATTTTTTATGTTTTTGACGGCTTTTTCAAGGTTTTTGTCATCTTTTTTAGTTATTTTTTAAAAGTCTTTGGCGCCTTTTCCCCCCGAAGTTTTTGTTACCTGTTGGCGTTTCTGTCTCTTTTTTCAAGTTTTTTTTGACAATTTTTTCTATGTTTTTGTCGCTTTTTATAAATCCATGCAGACAAGTCCCCCAATGTTGAACCCAAAGTTAAGCCCTTGGGTAGGACTTGGCTTCTTCCTATCCCTTCTCCAACGGGTCTAGTTTGTGTGTTTTCTTTTTTATTCATTTTTTTTCTTTTTCTTATTCTTTTAATCATTTAAAAAAAAAAGAAAATCGATATTGAAATACAGATAAAGCAACGACAGTTAAGTTTAGGCACCAAAACGACTTGGGGGTTTGGATTAAACCACAAACACTGGTCCCCTAAAAATATAAAAACAGATCAAATGCAAGAATAAAAGTTACTGTGCAGCATAAGAAATGAACTATTATTTAAAGGCAGCATCAAAAAGACAGGTCTTCAGCCTTGAGCCTTGAGCACTGTGTTTTATGACCCACCCATCCACGCCGATCTCCTCTCTCTGCAGATTTTCACGCTCTTATACAGCGGCAGTCATCGTGGTGCTGACAGTAATAAATACGTGGGATACATACAAATTACAGTGCCCTACTTTTCCTAGGTATACGTACGAATAGTTCGTGAGAACAGTCGGAACAAGGCCAGGAGTTTCGGTGCAGGGTAAGAGCCAGTGTGGCCTCCTCTCCCCCAGCTCACCCACACCTGCCCTGGCCTCAGATTTATAGAGCCCTGGGTGTTCACAAACAGCAGCTGGATCCTCCCCAACCCCCTATCTCATCCAAGCATAATGACCGTCAAACCCAAAACCGTTACTGTCTGTGTCTTTCCTGGATCTATCGTCTGGAATCGACCACATCAGCCGCACAAACCGAGCCTTTCTCTATGATATTAATACAAAAACAAATCCCAACTGTGCTGCATTTGAAAGTGCACCCTATCTTCCTCCTTTATCCCCGAGACAGATCCAGCATTTGCGCCCCTCTGTTGTAACCCTTAGGTCTGATCTACAGCGATTATGTTTGGGAGGAGTGTTGGATCGACGTGTCACCTTGGGCTTTCACTGTTCTCCTTAACAAAAAAGCAGCTTTGTTGGCAGCACAGCTCCATAAAACACAACAAGCCATTCATTCCGAATTAGCCATGAAATTTCAGCTCGATTAAAGTAAACAACTTCACTTGATGACTATTGTAGAAAAAAAAAAAACATCTGCAAGGCCAGGCTCCATCCAGTAAGACTACAGAGAAAGTCAGATTTTCCATTTGACGAGGTGAGGAATTTCTTTTTGGAAAGCAAAGCCATGTTATCTCCATCACAACACATTCAGATACATTTGAGTTTGAGGAATAGTGTGCGGTCTGGGACATGAAAACGGAGTGATTGTTAACACTTTGGGTACATTAAACCTAAATGGCTCAAGTCCAGGTTCCCATTTCTTTCATCCCAAAGCGTCCGCCCTGACATCAGTGACACCCGTCCACGTTTGGAGCCCAGTGGAGTGGAAACAGTGGCTCCACTGTTGCTGCTTTAAGTGGGTAAAGAGATATGTTGGTCCAGCGAGACAGGAGGGGAGAGAGGAGCTCAGTTGTGCACAGTCGAGAAGTTAGCTATCACAACCTTCCCATGTGTGTAGTGCATCCAGCAGACGTGGAGCCTTTATTATCAGCAGGGGGGGAGGGGTGCAGAAGTGCCATGAAAGACAAATAGTGCTGGGAATGACGTAACACCCAAGTTGAATGCGTTCCATGTACAAGTTGGATTTGTAGGGTTAGCTGTAGCCAGGTTAGCCATAGTTAGCAATACCAATACTTTTTTGGAGAATGAAAACAGCGTAAGAACATGTCCACAGAGAGAAGATGGACAGGACTGTGTGTACGACTGATTAAGTGAGACACAAATAAGACCGAAGTGCTAATAACTGTATGTTACTACAGCTTTCACAACTGTTGATGCACGGAGCAGCCATGTTGGATTTTGAATTCGGGGTACTGCGAGGTTGTCCGAGTTCAGAAAAATCCAAGGTCAGGGGGGCGTGTTTCCGACTTTGACCTCGGAAAATCCGACTTCTGAGTACAAATTGAAGGCACCAAAATACCCAGGACCAATAGAGGAAAGATTCAACCAGGGTTGCAACTAAAAATAATTTTTTATTATCGTTATTTTCCACTTGTATGCACTGGAAGATTTACCACTCCAAACTCTTGTTAATGTTTGAAACAATAGTCCTTCCCTTCAGACAGAGGCAGGCAAAAAAACAGCTTCTCATTTCTAGCCGATGACTGTCGACTTTGCTGCCTAAAGCGTGATTTCTGCTTCTGCGTTAAATGTACGTCGTGGCTACCTACGTAGGTACGTGGAGACACAAACCTATGCCGGACCCTACGCTACTGACGTGCACCTCTCGGAAAAATTTAACTACACGTCGCGGTGACGCACATCGCCCGGCCGTGGCTTGGTAGCGTTGCAACATCATTTCCTGGTTCTCCTTCTCCATACACAACATGAAATCAAGGAGAGGGTTAACTTTTCCTGCTGCAGATTTCCCACCGTGGTCAGAAAGAACAGGGGAGACACTTTGTTTCTCTCACTATGACTCTAGAGTCGCTACTCACTCTGAAGCTAATTACCGTCACTCTCTCACTCGCTCTACCACACACACACACACACACACACCAACGCACAAGTATAAACTTCAGGCCACTTACGTAGGCTATGGCGAAAGCTCTTCGTAGAGCCTCCGCAGAAGCATTATTAAGCTTTAAATGACAACTCACTCGCAGATGCTATAAGCTGTAGCATGTTAGCTAATCAAGCTAAGCTTAGCAACCAAGTTTGTTGGAAAAAAACTGTCTCCTGCTGACTTTTTTAAAGTGTCCAGGTGAATATGCACTTAATAGATACATAGACACTGGCATGCTAAAAGACTGAACCTAAAGCTGCATGTTCCAGGCAGAAAGACATTTTGCTCACCAGCTAAGAATCCATTTGAAGGACATTTTCTCAAGCCACATATCTCCAGAAGATTCTGGCACTTAAATGGCATTTTTCAGACGTGCAAATCAGGAGAAAATTAACTTTTTTTGAGACCAGTTTCTGTCTCAGGACCAAACTCTTGCAAGATCTGGCGAAACAGAGAAGCTAACGTCAGCTAATGTTCATGAACGCCCTAACAAAACTAATCTACGTGATGCTAAATATATCTTTTAGCTGTGTAAACATCTAACGTTAGCTAAAGAGAGTATTAATAAATTATACAAATGTATTCAGACAGGAAGTGTGTACCGTTTCATACCACTGGCGCTACTTGAAATGCTCTATCTTTAGTATAGAGGATCTTTTGTAGAGCTAGTTAGTCAAAGAATGGAAAGTTTGCTAAGGAAAAAATGTAAATTCAGACTGTTGTTTCTTTCTAACACAACCCTGTTTGGCTGCTTAGCTTTCATAATAATGATGCTAACGTAAGGATGACTGCCCATTGGCCCATTAGTCTGCAACCCCAATAGTTTGACAAAAGCCCATAAGTCCGATGGCCGTTAACTTGAAAACAAATGCCCCCTACTCAGGATAAGGGGCTATTGGATTTTGGTCCAATGGGAAGTTTTCAAAACTATTGTGATTCCGGACCAATGCGTCATCAGACCAATGGCATGGCACCAGCTACTGAAGACAGTAAGCTAGTTAGCCGGACATGCTAACGATTGCATTTGACGTTAGACCAGATAAACAGAGTGTTACACTTTTGCTATTGTGTTTTTCATTTTGGAAAGGCTTAAAAAAAAGCCCTCCAAACTCTTTAATTGCAGAGTATCGCTCTTAGTACAAATACCACTTCAGCATGTAGAGAAACCCAAAGCTCGAAAGCACATAACGGCACACAACAACAACCCAAGAAAACTAAATTATCTTTTTTTACTGACCAATGTGGAATTCCTGCTATTTAAAAACTAATTAGAGAGCCATTGCTGGAGGCCCACGGACAGACAGAATTATTAAACAGCATGCATTTAATGTAACTACACACATAATAAGTATGGAGACCTATCTCTACATCTGTATTTACTGCTTATTAAAATACATATCATATGTCGTAGGGCAAATTTAATTTGTAAATTCCGCTTCATTTTTTGTAGGTACAACTTTAGCAACGTGGCCAAGGGGCAGATCGTTTAAGAAGGGCCCGGAACCTGCAAATAGATCCAGCCTGGGTTAGGAATATCTGGGGGAGCCAAACCACATAACCACAACACAATCCCTCCTCACAGACCGCAATCCCTCCGCTTTGAGCTGCACGGACTTATGAGTTATGAGATGGTGATTCCAAGCTTTAGGACTGCAGATATTGTGATGTCTCTTTTAGAGGCAACGGTGGGAAAGATGCCTCACACACACACACACACACACGCACTCACACAGACACACACACACACACACAAACACACACACACACACACACACACACACACACACACACACACACACACACACACACACACACACACACACACATATACATACTCATCAACGTGACATTAATTGCCAATAGTTGTGAATAGTAAATGTTTAAGTAATTTATTCTGGCACATTTACATGCTCAAGAAATAGGTTTTTCAATAAAAGAAAATGCAATTACACATAATTTTGGATCATTATTATTACCGTATATTTATTTAAAAATTTGGAAAAGCTAGAGCAGATAATAAATGAATAACACCCCAAAAGCTTATAGACAGAACTTGCTAAAGAAGTCCGACTACAATCATTAGATCTGAGAAAAGTCTTTTAGTCACTTTTGATGCTCACATTGATTTTACATTTGTTCTGCTTAGGTGGTGCCCAAAAACGGCTCGGGTGGTGCACCTAAAGCCTTTAAACGGAAGGGAAAACCCTGCTAGTAGCTCTAATGGCTTCTCTCCTTAGCAATGAAAATACACTGATACATCGAAGAAATGCACCAAAGATTTGAGGTGCAAAAGAAAAGTCATAAAGAAAGACTTTTTCTTCAGGAGGTAAAAGTGAAAACAATGACATAATCTCAAAATCTGTTTAGAGACGTGACACCATGTAGCCTCCCAACTGGTCGCGCCATATGTTGTGTAGAGCAGAATTTCTCAGTCCACGTCACCGCGCTTTGTTCTTAGCAGTAGGGGGGCGTGTATAAATATCCCCTGCCCACCTTACTTATGGGTTTTTGTTCTCACACACACACACACAAACACACACACACACACGTGCAGATACATGCCGTTGTGCTGTCGCTCTGAGACTTGAAAACATTGCTGGGATGCTGGTGTGTGATGGCACACGGGCCTGAGCCGAGGAGACAGATCTTCAGAGGGATCCTCCGCTTTGTCACCCCGGCCAGCCGGCAGCTGAGTACACAGTTGTTGCGGTGGCAAAAGGGGCAGTTATAGAGCCGCCGGTGCCGCCGCCACCGCCACGCGCAGAAAACAGGTGCATCAAAGCACACCAGAGGAGGAGGGGTGGGGAATTAGGCAGAAATGACAGGTAGAGTGTGAATTTTTTAGAACGAACAAGAATACCTTTCCCTATCTCTACCCCTCCTTCTCTTCTTCTTTCTAACTACATCATCACTACGTTTGTCCTCGACTAGACATGGCCGGACATTTTTTGCTTCCCGATACCGATTCTGACACCTGAACTTGCGTATCGGCCGATACCGAGTACCGATCCGATACCAGTGTGTCATATATTTTATTGTGTTTTAACAGCTGTTTACTACTATCCCTGTATGGATGGGATATGATTTCTATCTTTGTTGTCGGTCTGGCTCAGGTTAAACTCTTTGTGAAACATGAAGAAACACAAACAATGAACGCCACAGAACTTTCTTTTATTCTCCAGTTTGACAGTCAGTTGTAACGGAAAAAGAACATAAATAAACTACTTTAACGTAGATTTTCTTCAGGGCTTTATTACGTGGTATCGGATCGGTGCATAAACTCCAGTACTTCCCGATACCGATACAAGCGTTTTTGGGCAGTATCGGAGCCGATACAGTTACTGGTATCGGACCATCTCTATCCTCGACTAAGGAAATTCTTTGTCAAATGACACTAACACTATTTTATCGACTAATCGATTAGTTGACTTCAACGACACATCTCTAAAACAAAGAATCAGGCAAAACCTCCGTTCTGAATCTTGTGTGTGCCAGAAATTGTGCACAGACGTTCGTTGGAATTAACCAACGGAATCTGCAGTTTTCTAGACCGGGTAACCCCAGCCCGATCTGCCGGGGGTTTGATTTCACCCTGCAGCTCAGGCTGGAAACCTGTACATTATTCTATCCTGCTTCAGTTACAAATCTGTGGGGACCAATCACAAACTGGCTTACCCACCTGCCGCGCTATTGGCGCGTTTAACACGATGACGATAGACCAAGAAGCTTTTTGTTTACGTTCAACATGGCAGCCACCGAAGCGCAGCAACCCGTTGATGCCGTGGTCGCTGCTACGTCACCCGGACCGTTGCTCTGATTGGTTGAAGGACTATCCAATTGCGTACAGAGTCATTTGAACTACGCCCGTTGGCCTCTTGTGCGGTAGAAAATACAGAGCAGACTCCTCCAGACTAATGTTCAATCTTAAAAGATGGAGCTTGGTCTGCTGATAGCCAGACTAGCAGTTTTCAGCTGTGATGCAAAATGAAAAATCTGCGGACTTTAGCGGACTGTGTTTCTGCTGGTGGTGGAGATGTGTTAACATTCTTGTTCTTGAGTTTATTTCATTTTTTTTTTCCAAATCTGCAGAAAATATGCAGGATTCTGCGTCCGCAGATTCCGTCTGGCATTGGAAATAAGTCATTCAGTGTGGGGGGAAAAAAAAGCATAAAAAAATGACAAATCGTCTAATGAGATCTTAGTCGACTGACACCAAAACGACGGATTAGTCGGCTCATCGACTAAGAGGGGACAGCTCTAATCATCACACTGCTTTGCACATTTGCTCTAGAGTTTCACCCCCCACCCCCCAAACTCACCTCCCTCCATTGTTTCACCAGCTTTTAATAAACTAAAGGGCAGATTCCTGACTAGAGTGAGGAGGGGACACACACACACACACACACACACACACACACACACACACACACACACACACACACACACACACACACACACACACACACAGTTTGGCATGCAGAGTGCCAAGCTCTTCCACTGTCTACTGACGCCAGCTCCTGAAACACACACACAAACTTACTCTCTCTCTCTCACACACACACTCTCTCTCTCTCTCTTACCCTCCCCACGCGCCAACCTCCTAAAAGCTAAGCTCCTCACTAAATATATCCCCAGTAAAGATAAGACAAACAGTGTGGATTTGAGAGCCGTGTACAGCCAATGACCGGCAGCAACGTGAGCCGGAGCTAAGCTTGTGTTAGCTTTACAATTTCGGCTTCTCAGAAACAGCGGAGAGAGACGGAGACAGAGAGGACATATACGGAGGAATATTCTCCGATTTCTATTTTGTTCTAATGTATTCAGCGGGGCGTTAAACAGAACCCCTCATCGTGCTGCGTCAACACACATGCGCCTCAAATCCTAAATCGGCCTCCTCCTCTGTTCCCTCCATCCTCATCGGAGCTGCAGGCTAAAACCAGTGCATGGAACCAGATCAATCCTCCATTCAACGCCAAGCTCAAGGCTCTCTCTCTCGAAAAAAAAATTAAATAAATTAAAAAAAAACGAGCGTGCAAAGGAGTCGTAGGCGTGTTTGTTTTATCACGCTGGACCAGGTTTCTCCGGGCAGCGGAGATGTGTCACATGCTTGTCTGGCAGGGCGGCGTTTACGGGATCTTCTCGATGGCCTGCGCTTCGTGCAGAGCATCCATTTGTCAGAAGCACATTCCTGCGGCGGTGAGACATTGTGAACTGCCTATCGAAGCTTCAACACCGTCCAAATAAATACACTCACAATGGGCCCCAGTGTGTGTGCGTGTGTGTGTGTGTGTGTGTGTGTGTGTGCGCGTGTGAGAATATGAAATATGAGAGCGCAGACACAAAAACCGACCGCGCATTGCTCTGCTGTTTATGTGCACCTGGCTGAATGTGCGATGTTTCAAACACACCTCCCACTCCTCTTCCTCGCCTTTTTTTTTCTCTTCTTCTTCTTCTTCTTCTTCTCCAAATAGTTCAGAGGCGACTTTTGGTTTGAGGGCGAGGATGCAGACTGAAGAACAACACAAAAGAAACACAGACAGTTTCTGACTGTACAAACTGTTTCTCATCTGGTGTCACTGGAAGTGGAGAGGGATGTCTGGAGGGATGTTTGCATCGCACGGTCTCGATCTCTTCCTCTTTTTTTTGTTGTTTTTTCTTCCTTTTGTGTCAGACTCTCTGTCACTCTCACCTCCTCCAGCCCTCTTTCTCCTCTTCTCCCCCCCCCCTTACACATCTCAGTTTCATTCTGTTTCTCCTATTTATTACGTCCTTCCTCTGGCACTGCGTGTCCTCCGAAAGGGTTCACCGTTCCTGTCTCTTTCTCCGTTTTCTCTTACCTCCCTCTCTCTTATTATTGTAGCCACTTCATCTTTCATTTAAACACCTTCTCGCTCACACATGCACGCCTCTCCTTCTCAGTTAGATGGAAGTGGTAGCTCGTCTCCTCCTCCTCCTCCTCCTCCTCCTCCTCCTCCTACCTACCACAGAGTCCATTATATCTGTCATCATCTCCTTCGAGCATAAGCCAGCAGCCTCAGGGCCCCAACAGAACACGCCAAGTCAATCATACACTCACAGACATAAACGCACGCACCTGTAAAACACATATCCGTGCATATCCAAACATATTCACACAGCTATTAACCTCATGCTCCGTCACACACACACACACACTCCCTAGAAGCTCTGCGAGCTCCACTATCCTTCCAGCCCTCCCTGTCAGTGCCTGATTAGCAAATCCACCAGCGCCAACACAAACATGTTTCCTCCTATTACACGTCATGTCACACTGTTTTCCTAATCACAACCACTTGCAGTTTTCTTGGACACATGCGGGGCAGAAAATACCTGCAATAAAAGAGGAATGTGCACCTGAGCGAAGGGGATGTGCAGCAAAGAAAAAGGGGGGAGCAGAAGTTTAACTCGGACTCCGTGCGAGCGTGGCCGTGTGTCACGCACGTACAGCGACGTAAACACCCCCAAAAAAAAACGCATAAAAGAACATGCAACATTATCTCACATCCAGCCTGTAGTAGTTTACAGGGAAATCTTCTACGGGCCTGTCAAAAAAAGAAGCCAGAGAACGGAATATATCGTCAGCATATTGGGTTTTAAAGAAGGAAGAGAGTGTGCTGATTCTGAGGTGTGACTCCCAGGCTGGCGGTCTTACCTTCGGCGCCCGGCGGCAGAAAGACAGCAGAGGTATCCAGAGAGAGGCTGAGATCCTGTACGCAACACTGGATTTGTTGTTCAACTATTGTTTCCCAGCCAGCTCCTCTCTCCCCCGGTTCCCACCTCTCTCTCACGCACGCACACACAGATTGTCTGAGCGCTATTCTCTCCTCCCTCCCTCTCACCTCTCTCTCTCTCTCTCTCTCTCTCTCTCTCTTCTGTCCCACAGTCACACACACTCTCTCACTTTTTCCTGAACAGGGAAATCACCAGAAAGAGGGAGCAGCCTGGATGCTCTGCCTGTGAGGACGGTCGTCACATGTGGATCGTGACACAGCAATCGTATATCATACGCCCTTCCCCTCCCTCTCTCTCTTCACACACACACACACACACACACACACACACACACACACCAGCTGACGCACCGACACGCTCCGCAGCGGCAAATGGGAATTCCAGGCCTGGATGGCTCAGCTCGGCCCCATCAGCAGAGAGCTGACCAAAAGCTGCAGCCAGTTTTACGAGGTCAGGGTTATAAAACTGTTAGCAGATTTAGTTTATTTAAAAACAACTGGCCCCTGCGGCCTTCCTTTTCTCGCGCTTTCTCCAACCCTGACATGGTGGGGGTGGGAGGGTTGTGGGGTGGTGTTTTAGGGGGAGGAAGCGAGGGGAAAGAAGAGGAGTTAAATAACTCACCTCAGCAATCTGCTCCTGATCGGAGCATCTGTGGCGTAAACCTGCGATTGTCCTCCACCTGCCAAGTAAAAAAAGTTAAATGTACGCTTGGATATGTCGACGAAAGAAAAACAAACAGCACAGAGCATGTTCGGCTTCACTCACACAGTGGTTTCTCACGCACGATATACGAAGAGAGAAAAAAGCAAATGCATTCATTACTCACTTTTTAAAAAAAATATACAGGACCCAGAGGGGTCAACTGTTAGCACGAGTCACTCGGTTTTCATTTTGGATTATTTGTCTTCATCTGTAAACAATTACATGTCGGTGCTGTGCCTGTGTGTTTGGGAAAAAAAACGACGAAAACATACAGCAATGGAGCCTGGCGCAGAGCAGCCACCTCATCAATCACTCTCACATGGCTCAACATGAAGACAGACACCCTGAAGATAGGAAAGGAGACAAAATATGATGAATGGAAAGCTCATAATGAGGGAAGGCATCACTGTTACTCTGAGACAACGAGCGATAGGTGACATCGGTTGCTTTGCTCTTTTTCTCAGCATTTCTGGAATGTTAGCAGTTTGGGTGTTTTTAAGCCATTTATAAGTTACCAAAATGAGCAGTGTGATATCCAAAAAACTGACTGATGGCGAAGGTACGATCCTCTGATTGGAGCGTACAGAAGAATCGAGAGGGGAAAGAAGAACGCAGACAAACAAGTCACATCATCTCGTGCCGAAGTACTGAGGATGAATTCTTTCAACATGCCTCACACGGACAGACAGGACGTGGAGCACAACATGACAAAATAATCTAATCTTTAATTATTTTTTTTAAAGCCTGATTAAATGATAGAAAAGGGCGGTCAAAAAGTGTGTGCGAAACACTGAATGCAATGCCATAATAGGTGAAAAAGAATAACAAGAGCTGTGTGAGGCTACCAGCATATGTTCAGACACTCATTGTATCTCACTCACACACACACACACACACACACACACACACACACACACACACACACACACACACACACACACACACACACACACACACACACACACACACACACACACACACAGGTCCTGGTATGCAGAGCCAAAACTCTCGGGGGAAATAAGGGGCGCAAGCACCACACTAAGTAGGGCTTAGTGGGTCAAAAGTTTAAGAAGCACAATTACCTGAAAGACCTCGGCTGACCCCCAAATCTCTCACCTTCTGTTCCCCCCCTCACGCATGCACACGCACACCTTCGACAGAAGCGATTTACAGCCGGCAGCAGGAGAGGGTGAAAGCCTATACACCACCAAACAGGCTCCTGGAGAGAAAGAGAGCGAGAGACCCACGTAAGCACAGTTTGTGTTTTGATTACACTTTCAGGCCTTGTAAATGATCACCACTGCGAACAGTGTCAAATTAAACGGCCGTAACTCACCTGGACAGAATATGACCTTCCTGTCCTTGGCTTACTCGGCTTGTGTCCGCATGAGAGGTCGTGACAGGATGTAAATGGCTTCAGATAATGTATCATAACATCACATTAAGAAAACGGGCCCGGCGAAGCCAAATGTGAATCCCATATGCTGAGGAGAAGAGGGTGGGGTGAGAGGCAGAGAGCGGGTGGGAACCAAAACCCCGCCAGGAGACAACAGAAGATAGATTGAGCGAAAAGGAGGGGATTCACTGAGACATACCGCCGCAAAAGCAGCTTTCTGACAACTTGTAGAAGAGCTTTCACTTTCTGTAGCGACAGTCGAATAAATGGGAGTCAATGGAAAGTAACGTGACGGCCGTTGAAAGCTTTTTTTTTCCTGATTACGATAAAACCCTTTAACTTCCTCCACTGTTTATCCAAATTTCTACCTGAATACAAGTCCGTCTTAGTGATGTGTCACCGCCCGGTAAGCATTTTTTTGGAACATACCCCGTGGCTGTTCACACTAGTGATTAGGCCGCAGGTCAGGTTGCACCTTTGTTTCATCTGCAAGTCAACAGCCAGTGACTATACAGAGGGTGACGTGGCAGTCGTCCCTGTCTCGAACACGTCCCACCTTGGCTGTAGGCGGTCCGACGCGCTGTCCCCAACAGCGCCAACAACTGAGATGTGACTGGACCTGAAGTGACGTGAGTCATCTCCTCATCAGAAGAGGATTAGCAGGGCAGGGTCACGTCGCAGTTCAGTCGCACATTTGCTGGCCTATGGGCATGGTCTCCCTAACCCTAACCCTAAACGCTAGCCATGGTTGTCTTTGCTCCGTTGTACAAGAATTTAGGCTGATACAACAGTAAAACTCTGGTCCCCTAACCAAAGAGTTAAATATCTCTCTCTGTCAGTTTCCAACTAAAGCTCTCTCTTCTTAAATTCAGTGCAGGAAAGCTTATTTTAAGCCAGTTCGTATTATCTGTGAGAGGCACAAAGCTGTGGACTGACTGACCGTGCACAGACAGATTCAGTCTTCATTTATTTGATTGATTTCCAGTCTTATTTTAAGCTACAAGAAAAAAAGGGGGGGGGAGGGGCGCGCTATAATTTTGGGAGATTTATGTGGACCGGTGTGCAACAGAAAAACAGTTGTGTTTGCCTCAAAAATGGTCTCCACTGGGAGCCCAAAACCTCACGAAGAAAGTCCCGTACTTGTAATTTACAGCCGGTGTAGAATAACGTTCTCTTTTCTTGACCAGGTAAAGTAATGTCACAGCAGCTGCCAAAGACAACTGATGTTTGATGGAGTTCTGGGGCTTCAGGGGGGAAACACGGTTAGCCAGTACAAGTGCTCAGAACCAGGGGAGAACGTCTAGGACAGGAATAAAACGCAACGGTATCAGAGACGGCGCTGAGGACACAGTGAGTGCAGACCGAAGTGTAGCTTAACGATCTTAGCACACAAAATACGCATAGTCATGTGCATGATATTGCATGTGCAATGAGAACAGCAGCCCTGGGTGGTGGTGGGGTTTGTGGAGAAAGAAAGGGATAAAAAGTGAGACAGAGATAGAGGGAGATATGGAATAATCAGAGAGACGCTAAGTGTTTCCCCATGTGGACCCGGGGCAGTGGCTGACCCTGCAGAACGGGGTCTAAGCCTTAGCCCTCTCTCTGTGCCAATGCCCATAGGCACTGAGGAATTACTGGAATGAGGGAGAGCGGCCAAAAACAGTCTGCTAAACACTCTTCATCGCTAAAGAAGCGCCGTTACAGAGGGCCTTCACTTTGTCCCAGACGGAGAACACTTAGCAGGCTGCTCCATCTTTTCTACAGCCCTCCTGAGACATTTACGGGCTCCAACTGACTGACTTCTTTCTGGTGAGACGCCAACAAGTAACTAGACACCACCGGCTGTAAAAATAATGGACGGAGCAGCAGTGACGTCACCCATTGGATTGCGCGCTACCGTTTTGAAGCCTCGAGTTTGACGATTTGGCCGAATCAGAGTGTCTTCAAGAATGGGAAGAGGGTTCCTGACACTAACGTAACGTTATGCCCGACATTACGTGTGCAGGTCAAATATCCAAATGTCAGTTTTATGCTAACTATATTTCTGTAATTTAAGCTAAAGCATTTTGACACGATGCAACTTGTGTTACAGTGGAATGTGGATGAATCAGAAAGCTATGCTAACACATAGCTAACATTAGCTTACTAACAGCTAACTTGTCCTCTCTGGTGGACATAGGTTGCTAAAATAATCCTTTGACATGCCTAAATCTGATTTTGCTTTTAGCTAGCGACTGTCACGTCATAATCCACAGGTTAGTTTATTGGCCGCCAGCTGGGGTGGGTGTGGCCTACTTATGTCATAGAGCAAAAAAAGCAGAAATGAAGAAGACAGAGAACAGAGAGAGTCTGAGAGACGAGAGTCAGCAGAGAGAGGATGAGTTTCTGATTTGTCGTGATATCTCCCCCACCAAGTTTGTGTTAATGTTATGTCCGTGTCTTTGAATGTTAACTAATTAACTGTCAACGCTGTTTTGACACTGCCCCAACTGACGAAGGCCGATAAGCGTGCTAAACCTAAACAGCTAATGTGAGCTTCTCCTGTACTATACGGTAATTCCTCTACTATGTGACAGTAAGTCGCGTGGTTATGACACAATCGTTAGCCTATTTTTATAAAAGCGTCTGCTACGGAGCCATAATGTGAGGTACAAGGTAATGGAGCCTTTTATACATTGTCGTGTTTCTTTAGAAATAAACAATGGACAAACAGAGTCTTTAAACGCTTCAGATGTAAAGTTATTCACTGTCAAAGTGACGTCAAAATGAATGGGAGTCAATGGGATGCTAATGGCGGGTGAGCGTTTGGTAGCATCAAAATGGCGCCATAGGAGGTTCGAGTTCTGAAGAGAGGCTTACCCCCTTGCTAACAGCTAACTTGTCCTCTCTGGATAGACATAGGTTGCTAAAATAATCCTTTGACATGCTTAAATCTGATGTTTTTAGTTAGCTACAGGCACTTTGTTAGCATTTCAGCCCTTAATTGCATATTGTGGCGCTGATATTTCTTCCCTCCGATGGGCGTGGCTTTCAGAGTTTGACGCAATGCGCTCTGCTCTGCCTCTCTACCTGCAAAACTAATGACATTCCCTTTATTCCCATTCTACATTGTGTTTAGTGCAAATCTACAGAGCTGATGACATGGCTGTAGACTCTTAAATCTGCTAAATTATTCATCAAACCTTTCAGTTTTGAATGGAAAGATATTATTTTATTATATATTATACAAATTGGGGTTTTAAGTTGTGTATAAACCAACTGAAGCAGATAAATTATAACGTGAGACTTACATTGAGATATCCACTGACAGAAGGTTATTCAGAGTGAACTGTAGGGCCAAAAAACTGCTGCTCAGGGGGAACAGTTCTGAGAAAAACATCTGAACGCAGGTGCTCTGTGATGTGTGTGTGTGTGTGTGTCTGTGTGCTTCCAGGTTTAGGATTTGTTGTCATGAGAAAAGAAAGGCACGCAGCCAGTAAACAGAAACATTCCCCCGTCTTGTTCTCAGATATCTGTTTAGACTTCATAGATTAGCCATGACTCCATCAGACTTGCATTAACCCTCGCGTGCGTTCACACAAACATACGCGCGCGTTGCACGCACACTTGCATGTGCACACTTAGATCCTCTTAACCCGAGAGACATTCATGACCTTCCTGTATATCGTTTTTTACAGTGCAGTGGTCCTGAGCAGAGCAGCAGTAAAGCAAAGCGAGAACAAGAGAGCTAGATTCTTTACAACGAGCCTCCATGTTCTACTTCTCTGACTGGAGCCAGAGAAGACGGAAGAAAGCAGTCACTCAAGACCACATCAACAAAACATGGCGTGCTGAGACGAGACATCGTCGGGGACGGTGATTCATGACAGTATTTATCCCTGCGTTTGGTGCAAAATTCAATTCACGTTAGTCAACGTGATGGTTGAGCGGCGACAAATGATTTCTTGCACGTGGACAGATGCCGAATGGCAACGTATACAGCATGTAGACCAATGTCAATAAAATCCAATAAAGGCAATGAAACTGTCTACATAATAGCTGCATAAACTATGTGCATTCACATCAACATGCTGCATTACAATCATTCAAGGTCTTTCCCTGCTTGTGTCTCTCTGTTTAGAATATTCCTTGTGACAGGAGACCTATTATGCTTTTCTTTATTTCCTGTCATGTTTATAATGTTGCAATGTTGGACATTTGTGTTAAACGTGTCCAAAGCCTCACATAATGACGTAAACGTATCTAAAAGAAATCCCTGTGAGCCAAAACCTCAGATTTCATTGTTCTGAATGCTCAGGTTTCAACAGTTTTTTTCCACCCTTGGCTCCGTATTCTATCATACCGAGCTGGTTTTTCACATGTGGTCACGTTACATATCCTGCCACATGTAGCTACGTGCTAACGCCACGGAAAGCTGTAATTTTGGCTGCAGATGTTGTTAATTTCCCCCAGATTTCGGATCACGTTCCTGATGGCACGTTTTCGGTTTTGTAGTTTTTGGTTTAGAAGCCTTTCTTTAGCGATTTTTGACGGTGAAATTACCATTACAATCCACTGCTAGCTACATGTGGGCCTAGCTACACGCTAATGCCGGGAAAGTTGTAATCTTGGCTGCCGATGTTGTTAATTTCTCTCGAATTTCGGATCACATTCCTGCTTGAACATGTCCGGTTGTGTAAGTTGTGGTTAAGAAGCCCGTAATGGTGATTTTTGACGATATAAAGTCTCGCTATATACTTGTAGTCAGTCTCTGTCTGCAACGGACTGTACAGAGATAGCGGCAGAAGAACAAAAGTTGCGGAGACTCTGGAGATACGGAAACGCTGACCAATCAGAGCAGGCTGGGCTTTTTCGGGAGGGGGGGGGGGAGGGGTCTTAAAGAGACAGGCGCTCCAGCAGAGTGTCTCAGACAGAGGGGGAATGAAGGTGCAGCAGCCATGGGCAGTATGAGAAAAAATAAGTGTTTTTTTGAACATTAAAGCATGTACGCATGTTCGAGTAGAAACACAAAATACGTATGAACCTGAAAACAATATATAAGAGGTCTTCTTTAAACATATTCACTGGAATGTGACAATCCCATGGTGTAACCACCCTGAAACCCCTGTATCTTATATTTAATAAAGAAAGAAACATTAAAGGATGAGGCTGGTGATATTCTTCATGTCAACAAATCCAATCAAAAGACCAAAACCAAGTATTACCTGTGTATCAAAGCCCGATATATCTTCGTCCTCTGCGCCAAAGGACCCCATTGTTGTCCAAAAACTATTAAAAACACCTCATTGCACTGGTGCTGAAAAACACAGGTTAGTGTTGGTCATATTATTAGATTTCGTGACCAGCCTTATCCTTTAATTGACACTACATGTGAAAACCAACATACTATTTGTCTAACCCTAAAGGGTGCTCTGTACACGATAAGTTGCAGCCGGAATATTCAGAGACCAATGATGAGGATGCAACTCATTCAGTTTGCTGTTGCTGTGCCACAGAGCATGACAGGGCAGAAAATGGGATGCGTGGGTGCAAAGAGACGGAGAGACTGACGAGAGGAGGGAGGCGGGGTGTCGAAGTTTCTCCCTCGCTGTCCTCCCTCTCTCGCAGCGTGCTTCCCAAGGCCAAAAAAAATAAATAAGGCCAAGTAGGCACTCGGGAAGCTCCCTGCAACCGCATCGATGTCACCCTTTGTGTTTTGGCGGCAGGTGACTTGGGAAGCTAATATTTTAGTATGTGTGAAAGCAGACAGAGAGGACCTGATAATGCCCACGGTGATGTAATGCACTGTTTCTGTGCTCAGTGTGAAGGGGGTCAGGCAGGACGTGTGTGTGTGTGTGTTGGTAACATAGTGGGGGATTGGGTGGTTGATTACATAATGTTTGACTCATCCCCTTACTAGAATTTGCAACGCAGGCTCTGATTACAGTGGCGCCTCAACCTGAACAACCTGTGCCTTTTTATAGTCTAACACACACGCACACACAGACGGCCAAACACATAATCAGGGTCTAGTTCCTTGTAAATCAGCCCTCTGAATAGCTCACTCCTTCCAACCTCTCTGTATGTTTTCATCCTATTAATATGAGAGAATACATCCCATAACTGTCATCAACCATAAACCACTGATACTGCAATAATAAATAACTCTTTGCTTTTCACTTTTCCAACTCAACATGTGAGATTTAGCCCTGACGATAAAGGTTTGTGTGGCCTGAACACACTTCCTGGCTTTTGGACTCATTACAGCTAATCTTTATCGGTGGCTTCCAGACCTATTGGATTCCATCTTGTTTAGAGCTGCACATATTGAACAATGAATTGATTAGTTGTAACTATTAAATTAATCTGCAACTGTTTTGACAATCAATTAATCGGTTTGAGCCATTTCTTCTTGAAAAATAGGTCAAAATGATCTATGTGGCTTCTTAAATGTGAATATTGTTCTAGTTTCTTCTCTCCTCTGTGACAGTAAACTGAATATCTTTGAGTTGTGGACAAAACGAGACATTTCACATTGGGCTTTTGGGAAACAATGATCCACATTTTATCTTCTTCTTCACATCTTATGGACCAAACAACTAATCGAGAAAATAATAGACAATGAAAGTAATCGTTATGGTTGCAGACCTAGTGTTGTCGGTAGATGTAGCCACAACGTACAGTCAACGTTTAGCACACATCATTTATTCCAAGGAATTTCCCCCCCTCATCAACTCTGCACAGTGTTGGAGGATACAGTGTAATATGCTGTAATCATAATGTGTGTGTGAGCACATGCTGCCCCAGAGCTGAAATATAGTTCTGCTCTAACGCCTTGTGTCTTTTACCCTGTCTCGGAGGGATTCAAACCCACTCATATAAACACACACACACAGAGACAGACAGACAGACAGACAGACACACACACACACACACACACACACACAAGCACATCAAAAAGCATCTGCGTTCTCATAACTTTTCCCCCCCTAAAGCATTAACTCTCAAGTTAACTGGATTGTGTTAGTTTACGCTTGAGCAGCTTATTACCGCCAAATTATTCACAGACAAGAAAACAAACTTTCATTTCACACACTACCCCACCCGTTTGTAGTTTTACACATCTCCGTCACGACACCCAATGAAAACACAGGCGTTGGTTAGCTGATGTTACATGTTCTTTAATTGAGGAAAAAGCGTGTGTGTGTGTGTGTGTGTGTGTGTGTGTGTGTGTGTGTGTGTGTGTGTGGCTGATTTGAACTCCCACTTTGTGTCTACGTGGCGGCTGTTGGCTCAGCGTTGTTGGAGGTAATGTTGAAAACGTCCCTCAGAAGGGAAGAGTAGTTGACGTGCTTCACCGTAGCCCCACCGCCGTCAGACCTCGCATTCACATCAAACTGGAGACAGACGACAGGAATACACAAGTCACTGCACAACTCGGACTACGGTTTCAGTGTTGACAATAATTCTATTATTTTAGTCTCTACTTTAGATATTTAGTATTTGCTGCTCTCCTTTGTTATGGTCTCTCTGTGATAGAGCTCTGCTTTATTTTTGCTGTATTTGTCTTACTCTGTTTTATGTCCTCCATAAAACTTGATAAAAAGCACCTTGTCAGTGTGTAACAAATGTGCTATGTAAATAACACTGCTTTGCTTAAACGTTTTAAAAATGAGTGTTGTTCTTAACCTCCATTAGACTGATTAAACCTTATACGGACAACACAAAATAACTTTTTTTTAACATTAGAGGACAGGAGGAGGGCGAGAGGCTGCGGTCCATCAAGACCAAAACCTGACGCCTCAAAAAATGCTTCTTCCCGACTTCAGTCGGCCCCATTAACAAGGCCCCGGGATCCACACCACCACAGACTTCTTTTTTAGGGGTCCAAGTCCGAGGGGGCAGGGAACCCTATTGTAATCGCTAAGATTATGCTTTTTCTTATTTTTCCGTAGCCAAAAGTGCCGCTGCAGCCTAAACCGTACATGCTGGGGAGGTAAAATTTTGTTTGGATTCACCTCTTAAACTAACGTGAGCAACTTAAATTTTTTTTTTAGGGTAGATGGACACTGGCTCATACGACTCACAAACCAAAAAGGCACACATGTGAACCACTAGGTGGCACTATAATGACATTAAACGCGTTTTTACACATCGCACATTTAAAAAAAACTTACATCCACACGTTTGTTTGTTGAATCAAGCTGAATCACATGACATAGGCCATGCCCATTTCCGCAAAGAATGTTATTTGCACAATCACGAAATGTGCAAAACCTACTTTTTCGAAAAAGAAAAGATTTTGGAAAAGATCGGCCCTAAGGGGGCGCAATAATCAAGGTAGACGTGTTTCAGACTGTAACTCAATTAACATAAATGAGAAATTTGCAATTGCAATTTACTACAGACCTTGCAGCTCACGCCCCGCGGTTTTTCCTGACGTTTGCCTCGCCCGCCGCCGCGGTTTGGGTTCTGCTTTCGCGGGCTCCACGGGTGTTCGGGGCCGACTCGCGCCAGGGAGGCTTGGACCCCGTCAAAACTGCTTGCAGTTCTTGTTTATTGTTAAGACCGTTATATTGTACGTATTTCTTTATTTATGTTATTTCGTTTACACGTATTGTTTATTTCCTTTTAATATCTGGGCAAATTCTTTTAAGTGTTACTTGGCAAAAAAAACATTTTCTGATCAAATGCAATTTAGCTATTTCTGTGAAGGAGAATTTTTTGATTTGGTCCCACGATTGTTAAATATAATAAATAGAAAGAAAATAATAGAGGTAACAGGAAAACTGGCAATACTAAACTGCATACGGATTGCAGCAAAGACCAAAAAGGCTCATTAGAGACCATCACAGGCCCAGTCAATCTGGGTGGGTCAACATGACATTCCTGTTGTGTCCGCCTCACTGTGAGACGCAAAACTCGTGACACCTCCAAAGATGCACAAGGTTCAGTGGCCATTTTTAGTTGTTTTTTTTCGGGGGTTCGCCTTAGAGCTTTTTAAGGGGGACAGAGTTGAGCAGGGAAGAAGCGACTACTTTGGGCTGAGAAAAGAGCAGCTGGAAACGGTACCAGAGGAAAACAGAGAGGCACACACACACACTCACAGATTAAGTCCACATTCATTCTATCCATGCAAGCCTCCCTTTGTTGCCGTGCCATGGTTTATATCTCTGCTGCTCACCTGTTTCTGCTTAGACTCGGCTGTGGTAAAGCATGCTAAATTAGCATTACATTTGAAAGATTAAAAACGCACGAGAGATGAACAGAGGAGCTACTTCCTTCCTTTTTGACCACCTCTGTGTGTGTCTGTGTGTGTGTCTGTCTGTCTGTATGTGTGAGAGTGAGTGTGTGTGTGTGTGTGTGTGTGTCTGTCTGTCTGTATGTGTGAGAGTGAGTGTGTGTGTGTGTGTGTGTGTGTGTGTGTGTGTGTGTGTGTGTGTGTGTGTGTGTGTGTGTGTGTGTGTGTGTGTGTGTGCGACTCGCTTTCTCTTTCATGTCATTTTCTGTGCACAATAAATTGTCCTCCTGTCCATTTGACCGTTCCTTCCCACTCACTTGATTCTGCTTTTGGCTCACTTATCCCCTGAGTCATACCAGGTAGGGGTAAAATGTACATTCATTTTCAATTACAACTATAAAAAAAATCTTTGCACACACCGGGAAATCACTTACTCTGCTTTTCTGATTCACTCTAATTTAAAAAAGTTTTTTCTCTCCCCTACTTTTCTGCTGCTTTTTGTTTGACACGTTTTACTGTGGTTGCTCTCTCTTACCTTTAAAGTGTCTTCGGGCATCACTGGGGGAGCATGATGCTCTACCCAGTTAATGCCAGCCAGGAAGGCGTGGTAGTCAATCTCATCCCCATCTGCAAACCTACAGCAGACATGCATCCAGATTACAAACAGGTGCATATTATTTAGAAATTAGAACAACAAAAATATTATTCTGCTTGATTAAAATGAAGCTATTTTGCTTTTCTTCCAATGCGTCATTTTTTAGTGGTATTGGGTCTAAATGCTGGTTCAGAGTAGGGCTGGGATGATATGCTTTTGTCCGGATTCGATACATGGGTGCCGATTGGATTTGTATTGCAATTTTAATTTATCGTGATTCTAGAAGTATTACAATTCAACAGTATTGAGACTTTCTTTTCCTTCTTTAATAAAAACAAAAGTTGAATAAGACATTTCTAGAGACAATATGTCATGAGACATTTCTAAAAAACTGATTGTTTTCTAAGAAGACTGAACATCACATGTCATTCAGTCAGTCTGACATTTATTTCATCTGTAAAGAACGACACAAAATGCATTTGCTGCTTTGTGTGCTTTCGCTGTTTTGCTAGAAATAGATAAGATGTAGTCGCTGTCGGCGGTACTTTATAAACAGAAAATATTTAGGTCAATCATTGGCATAAAAAAAATAAAAATAAAATCCAGATTCTAGGGACAAGAATCGATTCTAAAATTGTCACAAAAAATATCACATATGTGATTTTTCGATCTTTTCACCACCCCTAGTTCAGAGATTTTTCAACCATGTCAAGAAAGTTTTCTGGGGAAAGAACTAGGGCTATACTTTACAATGGGTGGAAAAGAATCATTCAAAATCATTCTGCAAACGCAGAGGGACCTCGAACTGTTCTACCCTGAACTGTGCGGTGATTAGTGGGCTCTTACACGCTGAGCAGACCTCCGAGCAGCGTCTCAGGCAGGGGGAGCTTGAAGGCCTTACAGATGGTCCTCGTCTCTTTGGTGGAGAGACGGCCAGTCCTGGAGACACAAAGAAAAGCAGAGACATGGGTATCCAACGTAAAAAAAAAACTCATCTGGCCCCTTGCCTATTCATGGGTTATTTGAATAAAGCTCAAAGAAAATACACATGGTCCTTAGAGGCTAGAATCTGCCCTAAACTGAAAACAATCCCCGCTTTAGGATATTTTTTATTACCACTGAGCAGGATGTCATCATTAGTCAGTGCTGACAGGTTGAACACATAAGATCAGAGCAAAAATACCACCAGCAGCACAATAGTTGGACTTGGTTGATATTTTAAAAAGCTACCACTCTTATAGTCTGGATCAAAGGAAGTTCATTTCCAGGATAAAGCCTGACATCAGCTTTGCCCCCTCTCCTTCCTCTCTCTCTGCGTGTCGCCGTTCTCAAAATCCCTTCGCTACGGGAAACAACAACAACCTTCGAGCTAGAAGGCTACACGCTGATAATATCAAGTTTTGAAGGAAATGTGAATCGTGCAACAAGGCAGTCCTGCTTGGTTCTTTCAGGGAATGATTGTAAAGATTTACAAAGAATATCTTTAGGGCGTTTCCTCTTTAACTGGGACGTTTTGGGACGATTGGTGGGACCGCTGTGGACCAAGTACACATGGCGATATACTGGTAAAAGCTAATGAGGTTTAACCACGTATCAGCTCATTTAAATAGCTCACCTTACTGTGTTGTGTCAACAGTTCACTTCATTTAATATTGTATGTGGCGTTTTCTTTTGAGGGGTGCAAATGTTCCACCAAAACACAGCCGCTGCGTCTGGAGTTTAGCGCCGCCCAAGACCATTGTGATTGGTTTAAAGAAATGCAAACAACCCAGAGAGTTTTTTTCTCCTATCCCAGAATGCATCTGTGGACTACCCAGACCTTACTCCACAAGGCTGTGGAGATAGGTCTGGCAATGCAAGACCACCACTCTTATAATCAATATATTATTAATAGAAAAATGTCTCAATCGGAATTTCTAAGAAGACAATGTGTGTGTGTGTGTGTGTGTGTGTGTGTGTGTGTGTGTGTGTGTGTGTGTGTGTGTGTGTGTGTGTGTGTGTGTGTGTGTGTGTGTGTGTGTGTGTGTGTGAAACAGAGGATGCTTGTCCTCCCAGACCACAGTTGTTGTCCACAGTCGATGCCATTCTCGTCATACCGTCTTCATTACAGAGATGTTGATGAACAATCCAACGCTAACAGAGTGTCAACACAGCCACAGACACAGACAAGTCAGCTTAACCTCGTGGCTCTGTTGATCCTCCATTGCTCTAACCCAACCCATGTTAAAGGTCTACTACAGTGGTAGGGCTGGTTCTATGTAGTGTACAGGCATTACAAATGTGATTTTATGCACAAAAAGAGAAGAAAGGCAACAGCTAGGGAGACAGACACAAGTAGTGTGTCTCAATTCTAGGGCTGGGTCCTGGAATTCAGTACTTTTTGGGGCACCGCCTGAATTGCCTGTTAAGTAACGAGAAAGATGCCTTGTCATTCAAAACTAAATATCAATAGCTAAGGACTAAATCTCATCAGAGTCAGTGAGCCAATAGGCATGCATCATGCTTCTACCAAGATCTAAAAATGTCTGTGATTGGCTGTCTAACATTACACGTCGCAGAGACACATAGGAAAAACTCTACGTTACACATAGACGGGGCTCACGTAGTATAGGAGCTGAACAATAAATTATAAGATGTGTGCCGTAATGTGTAATGTTGTCATTTCTTTTTGTTAAAATGGATTTTACAAAATTGGTGTCGAAAACAGTATTGTTTAGGAACCCGTATCAAAGTCACGGTATTGGTATCGGTATCAAACTATTTTGAATGATACCCTACTCAACACGGACACTTTTCATGAGTGCACTTACATGTAGTACACTGTGTACACTTGTGCAGTGCAGTCAAAAGGGAAGTGATGTCTCAAATCGCGCACAGCCGTTATGCACAGACTGGAAATGACTCTTCTTCTGTTTAATGGTAAATTGCAGCTGGGCGGAGGGAGCGTGCCAATGTTCCCACAGCCCTACATTTCTAAGATTTTTTTCCAAAATTAGGCCCTATGTTCGCCTAACCCCTAACCCACCCTAACCCTTGAAGGGAAATGTAGGAACACAAAACCTAATTTTGAAAATGTCCTAGAAATGTGGGAACATAGGGCTGTGGGAACATAGGGCCTAATATTAAGAAAAATCTTCGAAATGTGGGAACATAGGGCTGTGGGACCATAGGGCTATGGGACCATAGGGCTGTGGGACCATTGGGCTGTGGGAACATAGGGCTATGGGACCATTGGGCTGTGGGACCATTGGGCTGTGGGACCATTGGGCTGTGGGAACATAGGGCTGTGGGAACATAGGGCTGTGGGAACATTGGGCTGTGGGACCATTGGGCTGTGGGACCATTGGGCTGTGGGACCATTGGGCTGTGGGAACATAGGTCTGTGGGAACATAGGGCTGTGGGAACATTGGGCTGTGGGAACATTGGGCTGTGGGAACATAGGGCTGTGGGAACATAGGGCTGTGGGAACATAGGGCTGTGGGACCATAGGGCTGTGGGACCATAGGGCTGTGGGACCATTGGGCTGTGGGACCATAGGGCTGTGGGACCATTGGGCTGTGGGACCATTGGGCTGTGGGAACATAGGGCTGTGGGAACACACTTTGTCAGTGTGAACGCACTATGTCCTCAAAATAGCGAGTGTTAAGTACAGAAGAGCGCAATTTGAGACACAGCATAGGAGACCAAGAGTGTGTGTGCGTTAGGGCTGCAACATATGAGAATAATAAATAGATATTAACAAATTGCTTGTTGAATTTAAAACAACTGAAAGGAAATCATTTCTAACATTCTTTAATTGAAAAAATTGAACATTGAATTAAATATAAAAGGCACCACTAAAAAAGCGACAGCTTTCTACTATTTTCTTTCAACTAACACAAAAACTCTCCGTCTTTTGCGATATGTTGCAGCCTTTCATGATGTGTTTACTGCGACAGTTGATATCGCGATAACAAAACAAAAAAAACGATATATTATGCAGCCCTAATGTGTGTGTGTGTGTGTGTGTCCTCTGGCCTGCAGAGCTACATGCGATACAGGGTCCATCTGGTTCCAATGCTCCACTCTCACACTGCTGGAACTAATCGTCGCTCTGGGATATGGGGCCACTGACTGCACGATTGATGTCTCGTTGTGACGCTACCTTTGTGCGTGTTTGTGTGCATTTCTGCTGCAACAGTATTTTGTCTTCGGCTAACATCTGTGTGTGGGTGTGGCTTGCGTATATGTGTACGTGGCCGCCTACTTCTGTTGGTCACGGTGTGTGAAGTCTCTGGCCATGTCAGGGAGCTCTTCAAAGTGCTTCTTCTTGAGGAAGTCCTGGGCCACAGCCAGCATCAGGCTCACGTCCGCCTCCGGCTGCGTGCGCTCAGAGAAATATCGGCCCAGAATGAGCACCTCGTGCTCCGACAGACCGCAGTCCAGGCCGGTCAGCAGGCCCCTGTTGTGCACACAGGCACACGCATACACATCCATTAAAGTGTATCATAAATTTTATCATTACCATTATAGTGTTAACAGGAATTACATTTTATGATCTTACAAATGTATCAGGTGGATTTAAATGTGAGTTATTGCTCCAACTAAGAAGACTCATATCCTCCACTTCAGTACATATTATTGCATCTGGACAGATTGAACAATACCTATTTTTTCTGTATTATATATGTATATTACTGTACCTGAACGACTCATAGGGGATGAAGCCAGTGTCGCTGGGGTCACTGAGAGTCAGAAACTTCTTGATCTCACTCTGTTT
This sequence comes from Perca fluviatilis, assembly GCF_010015445.1. Classification (NCBI taxonomy): domain Eukaryota; kingdom Metazoa; phylum Chordata; class Actinopteri; order Perciformes; family Percidae; genus Perca; species Perca fluviatilis. The sequence continues at coordinate 31,082,041 of NC_053123.1, read as the reverse complement.
CTCCTCCTGAATGGACCGTAGTTTACTGAGGATGTTTCCCACGTTGGCTTTGGGGAACTTTGGACAATCACACACAAACATGCAATCTTTAATTACGTACAGCATTAAGTAACACCAAAGAATGAAGGCTGTGTAATCACGTTAGCTCTAGCAATCTGCTCCAAAGACCACCACTGCCTGTGATTCCAAAACCTTCGATGCATAAAGCTTAGAGAACCACAAGAAACAAACAAAAGTCCGTTCCCTCCCTACCTCCTCAGCACGTTGCTCCATGTAGTTCAAGGTGTATTCATCGGCATCCAGAAGTTGGAAGTTCCAATTGTTGATGCAGATGGTCGCTCCGACGTACATATCCTGAGCTGTAAAGTACTCGGACAGCTCGCTCTTAAACAGCTGCTGGCCTGGCTTCTTTACACGGCTGCGCTCCAGAAACTTACCACCGAGCACGCCTGGTGCAACATGTGTGAGAGAGAGAGGGAAGGATGACGTTGAAACATTAGAGATGTTCCGATACCGATACCTGTATCCTAAAATGCTGGTATTGGTATCGGCGAGTACTGGAGTTAATGCACCGATCCGATACCACGTAACACACTCCTACTCAAAAAGATATTTTACGAAATCTTTATTTTAGATATATTTACTATTTTATTCATATAATATGCTACGTTTGTAAACTAATTTCAAGAACCAAAACAATTGAGTGTAGGTATTTTTCCACAAGAGATTTGAGAAATATTTCAGCTTTAAGCTTTATAAGTCTTTATATGTTGGTCTGGAACAATTTTGGGCCTCACTTTACAGAAAGCTGAGTTTGTTCTGAACATTTTGATATGAAACACACGGGGATCAGTTATATGCAAAAAACCTTAAAATGAGAATTTAAGAAGATATCTGAAAATGCCCTTAGACCTCAGAGGGTTAAAGTAGTTTATTTATGTTCTATTTCCGTTATGACTCACTGTCAAACTGGATAATAAAAGGCAGTTCTGTGGCAATGATGGCAATCATATCCCATCCATACAGGGTTAGTAATATACAGCGGTTAAAACATAATAATATATGTGCATTTTTAACACGCTGGTATCAGATTGGTAGTCGGTATCGGCTGATTTCCAAGTTCAGGCATCGGTAAGCAATAAATGGTATCGGAACATCTCTATGAAATATTACACATTTTTTTTAATTTCTCTGAAAAACAACTTGACAAGTAACTTGGTTCCTGGTCCACAGTTTAAAAGCACTGGCCTTTATTTTTTTTATTTAATGTTGGAAATATGTTTAAACTTTCTAACTACTCATATTGTTTTGTTTCACATCATATTTCAGTGGTTGGATATCTCATTTTGGAGCCATGCTGAACAGTCTTTGGACCTGTGACATACCACAAATAAAAATAAATACTGTCAGATACTGATTTACAGTGATGGGAATATCTCGTTCCATGAAAAAAAGTATGGCCTATGAACTAAATGTCATTTGTTTTCAAAAGATTCTGGAAATGGAAACCTAATGTTTACCATGAGAGTCATAGATTTGCATCTCAAAGTCCTAGGAGCAGTTGTGCTGCAGATATGGTCCAAATATGTTTGTTTTTTTGTTTTTTTTACCTGAGTTCCTTTGAGAATGCTCATACACGCTGATGGAGTCATCGCAGAGGTAGAAGGAGATGATGAACATCCGCTCGCTGTCAACTGGATCGTCGGTCACCATCTTGGCAGAGAACTTCAGCACATTTCTGTCGAGGCCACATTTAGGGGGACATACACAAAGTAGAGTCAGGGGCTGACACACACACACACACACACACACACACACACACACACACACACACACACACACACACACACACACACACACACACACACACACACACACACACACACACATTCTCTCTCTCACACACACACACACACACACACACACACACACACACACACACACACACACACACACACACACACGTAATTTGATTGTGACTGTCTACTGACTACTGACTACCAGCGGTGGAAGAAGTATTTAGATCCTTTACTCCTATACCACACTGTAAAAATACTCCGTTACAAGTAAAAGTCCTGCATTGAAAATGTTACTCAAGTAAAAGTATGTTAGTATTATCAGCAAAAATGTACTTAAAGTATTAAAAGTCAAAGTACTCAATGCAGGAAAATCCTCACGTTTTAGGAACTGGAAACGATCAATACAGTTGTGTGTTTAATGGTCTAATCATTTCAGCTGAAAAAAACGTAATCTTTCAAGTAATTAGTAACTAAAGCTGTCAGATGAACGTAGTGGAGTAAAAAGTACAATGTTTCTCTCTGAAATGGAGCGGAGTAGAAGTAGAAAGTGGCATGAAAAGAAAAAGACTCAAGTAAAGTACAAGTACTTCAAATTTGTACTTAAGTACAGTACTTGAGTAAATGTAATTAGTTACATTCCACCACTGGTGACTACAACTCAACCAACTTGTCTTTCTCCATAAACTTGTGGAAATCTTTCTGCGGGGGTTTGGGCAGCAGGCCCTGGCAGGAGCTCAGCGAGTCCTCCTCCGAGCCAAAGCCGTTGTAGGGGGGCACGGGCCTCGGGGGCTTTGGGGCCGGGGGAGCTTTGTACCTCACTGGGGTGAAGTCCTCTGCGTGGAAAGGAAGGAAAAAGAGAAGACAAAACATTTAAAAAGAAGAAAGGAAAAAAAAACAGGACGAGAGGTAAAAATGATCAGAGGGCAGCAGGTAATCCATCCATGCAGGAGCACGGCAGCCCGGGTCTGACCTCTGACCTCTCCGAGTCAGACGGGACCCTCCATCACTGGGGGCTCCGCCTGCTTTACTGCTGTGACTAATGAAGCGAGCCCCTAAAAGCAGCCCAGGGTGGCAGACACATCCAGGACCAGCTTGGGTTTCTCATCTTGCATTGTTTTCCCTTGCTTTGTTGAAGACTTAGGCTACATTTACATCGCTACATTTTGGTTAAAAAACAAACATCTTCTGCTACGTTTCCCCCTCTCATTCCCCCCTGCTCTGGTGTTCCCCCCTGCTCTGGCGTTTCTCCCTCTCATTCCCCCCTGCTCTGGCGTTTCTCCCTCTCATTCCCCCCTGCTCTGGCGTTTCCCCCTCTCATTCCCCCTGCTCTGGCGTTTCCCCCTCTCATTTCCGCCTGCTCTGGCGTTTCCCCCTCTCATTCCCCCTGCTCTGGCGTTTCCCCCTCTCATTCCCCCTGCTCTGGCATTTCCCCCTCTCATTCTCCCTGCTATTGCGTTTCCCACTCTCATTCCCCCTGCTCTGCTGTTTCCCCCTCTCATTCCCGAGCCCCTAAACCGGAGACATTTGGAAACACTTCTGACCCGTTCTGGTTGGTAATCTGCGGGGTTGTGTTGCCATCTCAACGGCCGCAAACGGAGACCTTTGGCAACGCCGACACTGACGCTATTGCTACTGATGTTTATCCGCCTGATTGGGTCTCATCGATCATGACGTCTCCTTCTATGGACTAAGCTACTAATGTTACCATGGCAACTACCAGCAGCCGGCGGAGTGTACACGCTGCTGATGAGATATTTTGGTTTGGGAGTGTTAGTTTAAACAGAGATTAGTTCTTCTACTGGAGCTAAAAACACTTGTGTGCACGGAGATCGCTTTTGGCGAATGTAGCGATGTAAATGTAGCCTTAGGTGAACGCATTTGGCCGCGGGGTGAAGGCGTCCTTCCTCCAGAAAATGTAATGTTTTTCAGTAAAAAAAAAAATGCTATTTCCCTGTACAATTTATGTCCCTTTGTGGGTTTTTGTGTATCTTTGTAGCCGGTTTGTGTCTGTTTTTGGTCCTATTTTTTTTCCTTTAGGGTTGTTGTGGGTCTCTGTGGTCATTTGGCGTCTCTTTGTAGTCGGTTTGTGTCCCTTTGTGGTAGTTTTGAGTCTCTTTTTCACATCATGTGGACTGGTATTATCACCATATCTGTGTCTAAAATGTTGGAAAAAGCTAGAGCAGATAATAAATAAATAACACTCAAAAAGCTTAAAGACAAAACTTGCTGAAGAAGTCCAACAACAATCATTAGATCTGATAAAAGTCTTGTAGTTACATTCATTTGGCTTAGGTGCTGCCCAAAACGGCTCGGGTGCTGCACCTAAACCCTATAATGGCAGGAAAAAACCCTGTCTCGTGGTCCCCAGTGCCTTTAACCGTGGCGGCATGGAGAAATACCGGTGCTGGAGGACCAGAGTATCTGTTGTCAGGTGGACAATGCTGCTGAACCCTGAAATTGTTTTTTATATCCACTGACCAAGGAGTGACCGAGGTAAACAGAACATTGTATAGGCTACTGAGGCTGCTTTCACACCTGAGCTGTTTGGTCCGAGACCCTGGAGCGTTTCTACGGCTAGTCTGGTTGGTTTGGGGGCGGTGTGAACGCTAATTTGAACGCCTGTGTGGACCAAAACAACCAAAACTCTAAAATATTAGAAACACTAAAGCAGAACCAGAAAAACTACTGACATTATAAATTCATATTTATAAACTTTGTGTTTCATTATTTCTGAGACCACAGTGTTGGAAATCGTTCCTTATCACGGAAATAGTGCACTTGATAGTGTGTTCGCCATTTGGTAGTGGAGTTCGAACTCTAATCTCATTAACTATATAGTCCACTATAAAATACCCAAAATGCACAGCTAATTTGAGTGTACATACGACGTACCCAACATTTTACTCCCGTACACCACAATGCAACGCGGCCGTGTTTTCCCAGGGGAGAAGAAGAAGCAGAAGGACTTGCAAAAACTGAAAAGGAAAAATGGAATGGGCTTTCGTTTCCAAACAGTGGAAATGTAACATGCAACATATATATAACATACAACCTTTTACTATTCTATTTCAGTTTGTTTACATGATGCTGGGCGCACCCGCCTCCTTCACACAAATAACCGGCACATCTACTGACAAACAACATTTTCAGTGTAGTGTCCAAAATCTCGTTTGGCCTTTCCCTATATAGTTCCCTATGTAATTAACACTATATAGGGAATAGTGAGTGAGTGAATGAGGGAACGGTTTTCGAACACAGCTCTGAAGTGTCGGCAAGTTTCACTCAGATATTCGGTCCAACAACAGACCAGCGACCGCTTCGCCAGCGTGACATTTGTTTACAATGTTTGGTGCGTTTGACAAAGTGCTGTGTGAACGCAAACCAAAACCAAATGAAAGAAATGCAACAATGTTGTAACTTCAGCCCCGGATTGCACAGAGTCTACCGAACAACGGCTGTGAAAGCAACCTAAGTAAGCTCATTCAGTTTTTACAGGAAAAATTGGCAAATTTTAGTTGTACTTCATCCTCTGAGCAAAAGTCTGCCATGAGTCTCAGGAATCAGTATTGCAGGAAGGCGACAGCTCTTGCTGGTGCTTGCTTTCACTGCCCCTAAGTGTTCAGATGAATGCATTGCAGGCATGAGCAACCGATAACAGGTAAAGGATAATTCAGCTGAAATTAGAAAAGGAAACGCCAGTGTGAATGTACATATTATTTAATTTATTTAGTTACATAAGATCAGGTTTTTGTTACACAGTTAAAACACTTTACTGTAAATACATCTATTCTTCCTTTGATTCATAATTTAGTTTGTAAAACATAACAAAAGAATATACCCTGTAATTTGTTTAAAAGCTGCCTATTCTGTCTGAAGAAGCAGCACACACGTCTGAAAGCAATACAGATATAAAAGAAATAATTGTGTGTGGTTACCTATGCCGTATTTGAAGCGGTAGTAGTCTTTGGTGAAGTCGTCACAGTCAGCGATGATCAGCCTCCTGCCCCACACACTCACCTCCTGACCTATGGTCAGGTCACAGTCCTTATAAAAATCCTCATTGACTGCTCCTGTCTGCAAAAGAGAGAGAGAGAGAGAGAAAGAGAGAGAGAAAGAGAGGGATGAGAAGAAGAGGGGAGAATAAGATCAGTAGAAAAACCACATCGAAAACTTGTTTAAACTTTTTGAATTCAACAGTTAACGTACATAAATAAGTTACATGTGGAGCTGTAACAATTAAAAATGTTACTGTACAATTAATAATTGTGATTAACAATTCTCATATTGATATATTTTCTCATATACAAGTCTCTTTCAGTTGTGAATGAATCCCAGGATACATATTTTGGTTATATCCCTGTACACAGCCTGTAAAGTAAACCTCGTTATTATCATAAAACAATGTATTATTCGTATATGTAATAAAACTGACCATTACCATCAACATTCATACCCCTTAGGACCGTAGCTAATGTTAGCGATTGATTGCGGTTAAAAAAACAAATGGCGATTATGTGAAAAAAAGAAATTTAGACATTTAGACGATTAGACAATTATGTAATAATTGTTACAGGCCTAGTTATATGGTTTATGGATATGTTTCGATTGCACTAATGTTAATGATCCTGGTAGAGTCTAAATTCCCTGTTTAATTTCAGTCAGAATGGTATTTAGGTACAAGCTCGCCCTATACACTTTAATGGCTAAAGTTCTTCCGCAGCAAACTCATGGACTTCATGGATTAATGGTTTTATTTTTTAATAAAAAGTTATTATTTTAATAGCTTATGCACCATAAAAAATTATATCTGATATACTTTATTGTAGGCCCAGTTTAATATGCAGCTTAATTTTTTATACATATACATATATATATATATATATATATATATATATATAAACAGTAGCCTAAGGGCTCTGTCTCTTTTTCAGCTGAGGGGTCCTTTCCTTGTCCTAAAAACGCTGAAGACCCCTGGTCTAAAATATAACTGTATGCTATAGCATTAAGGTTGATATTAACTACATTGGAATTGGAACTGAATTTGAACTTAATCTGTCAAGAGTCCCATACTTGAATAACTTTTTTTTGTATGCCAACTGTCGGTACTTGAACCTCTGGGTCACTTTGTGACCCCTCAAACAGCATTTAGTTGATTTCAATTGTTTTTGTGGCTGACACAGGACATACTTTGAGGCTGTCCAGTATGTAGCGTTTCCCCTGTTTGGAAGAGTCAAACACATTGAGCACTGTGCGGTCCGTGAGCTGTCCGGGCTGCTTCATTTGGACTGAATGCTACGGAAAAATAAGAAACATTATTATTATTAAACATTACACAAGATCTTCACACAACTGGAAATAGAGAGAACAAAAGATAGATGAACAGAGAGAAAGAGTTAGAGGCAGACTAATAAACTAAACACACACATATACATTTTTACTTTTCTTTTACCAGGATTGTATGTTGATAAGGCGGCTTACCCTTACTGCGCATATTATGACGACTATTATGAGGTGTTGTACAACGGGCAGTGTGCAAATTTGTTTGTCTCTGCATGTAACATGAGCATGTGCATGCAGAGTGATGCAACAGTCCGTGTCCATGTACTTTATGTGTGTATGTATGTATGTATGCACTATGTTGGGTTGAATTCTTTAAACAGCAGATATTGTTTGTCTGAGACAAATTTTCTTCGGGACAATTAAATCTATCTCTTAATAGAATAAAGAGACCGTTAAGAAGTGGTCCGTCTTTAAGGACGTGGTGATTTCCCATTGGATGATGGATGCTGGTCACCCACCCGCACACACACACGCACACACACACACACACGCACACACACACACACACACACACACACACACACACACACACACACACACACACACACACACACACGATTGAGGCCTGGCTGTCTTTCAAGATGAATTAGGTTTCCGTCAGTAACTGGAGGAGAAAGCCAAAATGCTTGAGGGAGATTGGATGCTACAGCCGTGCTGTCAGACTGAATGAGGGAGGGATGGTGGGAGGAAGATGCAAAGAAGTCACCCAACCAGAAGGAGAGGCACTGCTGCTGCATGCCTTTAGTTTTGGAATGACCATCTTTATGTCAAAACGTGCAAATGGACGTGGAAACTGAACGCACAACACGCGAGACAAGCTGTGAAACACATTCTGCTACATTCGTGTTCTGCCTAAATGTTCCTCGCCACCCCTGAGAATTTATCAAATGTTCTGACATTTCCAGTCTAGCACGCTCCACTCTATATTCCTGAGTGTTCAGGGATTTCCATAACCTGTGTGTTTTTCCTAATTACCTTGAGAACTAAATATGGTTTTCCTTTCTGCCAGGGTTCAAAATTAGCACCATCGAACAGCCAAATGCTGGTATAATATGCAAGTGGCTGGAAGGTTCGCTTCACTCACAAGCCCAAAAAAACAATGGTAATCTATTGAGTGGCTGGTAAAATTTGAACATTCACTATAGCCATTTGGCTGGTGGACAAAAATGTTAATTTTGAACCCTGCTCTCTGCACTCCCATGGCCAGGGGACACACTTGTTGAACAGATACTACCGCGGTGCCTCACCTTGGGCAGTTTGCTGCGGCGTAGGAATTTGGCCGCAGTATCCCTCCCAGAGTTTGGGGGGATGATCTCCAGGATCTCTATGGTGTCATCAGCGAGGAAGTAGTGCAGTACGAGTTCCCGGAGGTCCCCGAACACGCTCTCCGAGTCGTCCCAGAAGCACTTGAAGCGCAGGACTTCGCCTTCGTGGTCCAGGAACTGCTTCAGCGTGTCGCGCCTCTCGTACGGCCGGAGTGGCGTCATGCTTTTCTCAATCTGGACGAGGTGGGGGAGAAGAAGAAATGATGCATATTGTCATACATGCTTAAGAAAGATTTAGTTTAGATGTTTTTTTTTATCTCCAACAATCAACATTATGGAGCCCCTAAGGGGACATGACATGACTTTTTTTTCTTCTTGTGCACACAAGATACTTTCTGGTGCTCACAAGATACTTTCTGGTAGCCTCGTGAGACCGTCCTGATCTGGCGAGCTCCAGTTTTCCACTCGCAGATCAGTCGACCGACCAATCAGCGTTGGTTTTGAGGCGGGTTTAGATTGACGCAACGAGAAGCGACCGTTCAGTCTAAACAACGTGGTGGCTTCCTCGGATGAGATGAGCGTAGCTATCGCAGCAAGTTTTATCCGAATTAGAAAGTATTCCTTCATTGAAAGAAGAGCAAAAAACGGCACTGGAGGCTTTTCTCGGAGGAAAAGATGTTTTTGCTCTTCTCCCGACTGGTTTCGGCAAGAGTTTGATCTGATTGGTTGATTTGACCCGTCTATCGCCAACATAGGTGGTGATAGACCGATGGTTTATCCAATCAGCTAACCAGGATTTTCGCCCCTTCCCAAAAGTTCTCCAACAGAAAGTTCCCAGATGGATATGCCGAGCAAATGCGAAGCGATCCATCTGGCAGAGTCAGGTTAACTTTCTGGTGCTCACAAGATACTTTCTGGTGAGCACGCAATAGTTTCTCGTGCTCACAAGAAACCAATCTAAGGCTGGCAAAATGATGCTAACAAAGTACTGCTAACGTCATGTGGCTAAAGTTAATATTTCACATTCACAGCATGAAATCAGTTAACAGTTGCCTTATCATCTTTAAGTTTGTTAAAGACACTATCAGGAACATTTCGTTGCGTTTTAAGGAAGATGAATACCTCCTCCTTGGCAGCCATTCTGACTGCTACTCAGATTGGCTTCTCGTGTGCACCAGAAAAGACAAAGATTCCCCATGTTCCTTATGAGTACAACATACTTAATAAAACACAATCCTATAAAAATCAATCCGATTCCATCAAAGAACAACAAAAGGATGAGTTCCAGAAGGAGAAGAAAGGAGCATAATGCTTTTCCCCTACTTTACAAAATAATATATTATAACAGATTAAAAAATATTATATATAAACAGAAATGCACCTCTTAAATAATACCTCCCCCCCTTCTCTATCCTTAAACATTGTTCCTATGTTATCGGGTAAACATTGTTTAAGTTTAAGCTGTGCAGTTTTCAATTTATCAATGTCCATAAATTTCAATCAATTGCGAATTCAAAAACACATGATTAGTCACGATACCCTGTGTGATTTATTATCCTGATGGCTCTTTTTTTTGCAATGTGCAAACCTTTTTGTAAGGCGCTCTTGTAGGTCTTTCCCCGAACTTCCACACAATGTAACAGATGTGGTAAAAAAAAACGTATGTAGTGTTTCCTGGTTCAAGATGTATCTAGTTTTGCTCAATGCTCCTAGCCATCCTCACGCACCGATATCTAATGTGGGGTTTAAGCACAGCTTGTGCAGTTGTTTTGGCAATTAAATTGTTCAAGGGGTACGTTTCAGTGTTCTTAATTGGGCATCGGTAACATTTAACAGAGCAGCAATGTTGAAACAATTAGTTGATTAAATGTAATCCAAAAAAATACAAGAACAGAATAAATCTCCCCCCTAAAAAAACTAAACAAAACACACAAATATTTTCTTCCTCCAATTTGAGGATCCACTATTCTGTTTAATATCTTTAAACTAGGGCTGTCAATCGATTAAAAAAAATTAACTAATTAATCGCACAATTTGCTGTAGTTAATCGCGATTAATCGCATTTTTAAATTGAGACTGAAGCTTGTAGTAATGGATATTTAAATAATGCTAAATCACTTAACTTTACAAATATGAAGAGAAAACAAACAAGGAAAGGTTCTGCTAAGTTCAGAATGTTTAATATCTTTCAGAACAACAGCAGCAACAATTTGGCTTATTTAGTCCTGCTGAAGGCTGCTGAAACGGCTAGAAACTGTCCGACTTGGGAGCAGATTTTTGTCACCACCCCCAATATTAGCCACATACCTAATATACCATATTCTGAATAATATATATATATATATATATATATATATATATATATATATATATATATAGAATATAAATTACAATCTAGGCAGTACTTAATATCATAAATATTATAATATACATAGTGTTTAATCTGAATGACTAAACAAAGCACATATATCTAAACACAGAAATGCACATCAATATCAATATCAATGTTACACATTAAACCAGTAACCCAAAACCACAAAGGTGTATGTTGGCCTAAAGGGAAAACATTGAGTGTAGTTTTAGATAGCGACGCTGTGCACAGCAATCCATTACCAATGTAAAGCGATTGACTACATTTCCCTTCCAGCACCGCAACCAGGAAGTAGCTTGTGTGACAGTGAGACGCACCAATTTCAAACATTTACTGGAATATAGTCACGGATACTATCGAGTCGACAGCGTTAAACATCAGACTGCAAATAAGGTTTTATCAGCGTGACCAACGTAACAGTCATCAAGCAAACAAATCGCGCACGTACATATCGGCAGCACAGCACGGCGCATGTAGCGAAACAGCAGCTTACCGGTGGCGCATCTCTCCTGACGAGACAACATGTCGGAACTAGTACTCGGTCCCGTTTATAGCCCGTGCTCATTCATTTCTGGATTCTAACACATCATCTTTTTTCTCTTTTGGGATCTTACTGGTCCATGTTTCAACTCTTGACTGGCCCGTAGGCCCTACTTCACTCAGGTAAATCCCTCCTAGAGTAGCGCCGCCTGCTCTTATGGAGACGTATTACGTTTCTCAGCCGCCACATGAAGTAAACAAACACAGCTGCATTAATTTCGTTAATTTTTTTTAACGAGTTAAATATAAAAAAATTAACGCAAAAATTAACGCGTTAATTTTGACAGCCCTACTTTAAACTAAAATAAAGTAAATATTTGTGGGGTTTTGTACGGTTTCCTCGGACAAAATAGGTTTGAATCTGATTGGCTAACAGCTAGCCAATGAGAGCCTGGCTGTCAGAATCCTTTACCCAGCCTAACTAAACTGGGCGAGCTCATGAATAGTAATGAGCTCAGACAACATGATGTCAGACTGACCAGCTTTTGTAATTAACCTGATTTCTCTGCTTATTTCTTTTCAGTGGCTAGAGCTGACAGAGGAGGTAGCAGTTCATTTTCACATTCACCACATAACACAGACACATATGGACCTAACAGATTTAAAAAAATGCAAGTAAAAACGGTTTTGTGTGGCAGGGCACCTTTAAAACATAAGTTTGAATAATATACATGTATGTTGGTATTTTTGGATGTTTAATATACTAAATTAGTAATCAACCATTCAATTTACAGCAAAGGGAATATGTAATTATCAATAATATTTTATAGACTACTTTTTTTAAGTGATAGATTGATTTACAATGAAAAAATGTTTTAGATGTATCCCTGATCAGAAAAAAAATATCAATCAGAACTGTCATTATTTGGAAAAGGCAGAAACTTTGTCTTGTTTTTAAGAGATATCTTTGGCTTTTCAATTTTAATGCGAAATCAAAACTTGATTCTTTCATTGTTATATTTAATAGAATGTTTAAAGAACAAAAGAGTCAGGACTCCCGATACCTACCTGTTCACGGAGGTTGCTGTAGGGGTCAGCAGGTACGGCAGCTGGGTTGTTCAGGCGCACCCCAAGTTTTGAGAAAAAGTTCCTTGTAAAAGTGTCACAGTTGGTCACAGTGAATGTGCGTGAGTGCAGCACCATCTGTTGGTCTAGGTTGAAATGGAAAATGTTGTAGAACTGGTCATCATTTGGGGGAGGCAGAGGGACACGCTGGCGGCGAATAAATGTTCCTGCCATGAGAAACAACAACACAGCAATGGTAAGGGACACATATTAAAATACTTATCACCATATGTCAGAAGTGAAGTCTGTTTACTTCGGGTAATTGATTGTTTAGTAGGGGTGGGGGATAAAGTCGATACAGCATAGTATTGCGATTTTTTCCGTGGCTATTCTGTATCGATACACAGACGCCAAGTATTGATATTATATATATATATATATATATATATATATATATATATATATAAATATGTGTGTGTGTGTGTTGGTCAGTTTGTCTGCTTGACAATCCCATTCTGCGGCAATAAAATTGAAGTGAGATGAACAAACAGAAAACTTTATCTTTTTAGATAAAACAGATGTTGACAAAGTTTCCTTTTGGGGACATCATTTGAAACTGGGAACAATTTGAAGTTGGAAAAAGGTAAAACATTGCAATATATCGCACAATATTGCAATATGTTTAAATATCGCAATAATATTCTATATTATATTCTAAAATGGGAGGATTTTCCTGCATTGAGTACTTTTACTTTTATCTGCATGTGATGATACATACTTTTACTTAAGTAACATTTTCCATGCAGGTCTTTTACTTGTAAAAGAGAATTTTTTTACAGCATGGTATTAGTACTTTTACTTAAAGTGATGGTTCGGAGTAATTTCACCCTAGGGTCCTTTGCACCATGACCTCGAGCCAAACACCCCCCCAGAAGCTTTTTGCCGGGTCTAACATTGAGAGAAAGTTAGCGCGAGTAGCGTTAGCCGCTGAATAGAAGAGAGTGGATCGCTGTGTATCTTAACGTTACCCCTACTATTGCCCGAAATAATACAACAGTCTACCGTAGTACAAATAAGTTGTGCACTCATAAAACGATGGATTGTAAAAGGGTACACCAGAAGTTTATGTAAATAAACACTTGCGGCTGGCTTCTGCTCTCTGCTGTTGTTGTTGCTGCTGTAAGACGAGTGCTTAGGGACATCTACAAATTACAACACCGAAAAGAGATGCAACAAAAATATTTTTTAATTTAACTTTTTTTTTAAAGTAAGTGCTGTAGTATAACTAGCAGGAGACAAGTAATAATTGAGGTAAGTTTGGAGACATTACCTTATTTAATCATTAAATTAATAAATATTTTTGTTGCATCTCTTTTCGGTGTTGTAATTTGTAGATGTCCCTAAGCACTCTTACTGCCCGGTAGTAACAGCAGCAGCAGCAGCAGCAGCAGAGAGCAGAAGCCAGCAGGCAAGTGTTATTTACATAAACTTCTGGTGTACTTACAAATTTTACAATCCATCGTTTTATGAGTGCATAACCTATTTGTACTACTGTAGACGTTTGGTATCATTTCGGGCATTATTAGTGGGGTAATGTAAAGAGACACTTCGGATCCATTAGCCTCTGCGCTAAGCTATTCAGCTGATAACGCTACGCTACGCTAACGCTCCCACTGTTCGACCCAGGTGAAAAAAGCTTCTGGGGGGGTGTTTGGCTCTAGATCATGGTGCAAAGGACCCTAGGGTGAATTACTCCGAACCATCACTTTAAGTAAATGAATACTTCTTCCAACACTGCATGTGAGCTACAATCATTACAATCAGCAGACTTTTCACGTGATGTATCACACACACCTTGAGGGATGCCACTGTTCTTGTACTCCGGCTCCACCACCTGTATGGTGTCATCTTCCAGGAAGAAGTAGATGTTAAACTTCCTGATTCGGTACGTCTCGTCTCGGGCCTCAGGCACAGCTTCCTGACAGTATGCTTCAAAACACAGAGCCTGGAGGGGCAAAAAGAGCATTTTGAGAATGAGATTCATTACAGAAAAATGCTGCGTGATCACAGAAGGCTTGTATCATGTGGACGCACCGACAGTGTTGTTGTCATTGCTTAGAACTCCTCATGGGTGAGACAGAAACTACGCACTATAGCTTTAAGTCTTCCACAAATCCAGGGAAAACACTGTAGTACCGAAAAGTTGCCTACTATTAAACCTTTATATATTTTTAGCAAGTTAGACAGTGTGCGGGAGTTTCTTTGCAAGTGAATGAGATTCATCAAATTATGGCTTTTATCTACATAAAAGATCATTGGCTTTTTTAAGATTTCTTTAATGACTTAAAGGACAAATCCGGAGCAAAATGAACCTAGGGGTTAAAAACACATGGGTACCGAGTCGACCGTTCTCTGGGATGTATATTCAAGCTAATCGCATGTGACCAGTTTTACCGCAAACCACTAATTAGCTTATAAAGCTAGTCGTCAGGGCAAGGGTAAAGTGAAAAGAAATCTATATTTCTATTCCACTAACAAGGCTCAAAGTATCACCACACTTCCAGGGTAGCATAATGTGGGTCCCTACATGTAAACCGAAGCATTGAGAACTTGTGTACAGACAGTTTTACATGTAGGGACCCTCATTATGTATGTATGAAAGTGAGCTAAATGACATGTAATGTAATGTAATGTAATGTGTACATGCTAGTTAGCTCAGGAACATGTGTACATGCTAGTTAGCTCAGGAACATGTGTACATGCTAGTTAGCTCAGGAACATTTGTAGAAAAAAAACACAAACAAAATCCTCAGTAAACATATCTTTCAAAATTCCAGTAACTGATTCAAATAAGGATTTCCATGTTCAAAAAGATGTAGGAACAAGTAAAAAAAAAAAAGAAAAAGTTCTGGTCCCACGCCCTTTTACTATTTTTTTAATCAACTTCTATGGACAAAAATATGCGTTTCTAGCTGGGGAGGTAACTGCTGAATTCACCTGTTTGTCGAAGGCTAGCCATGATGGCAGAGCACTGCCCTGGCCCTTGGGGTAGACAGAATACTTTGGTTTAATCTTCTGGCCGCCTAGCGGCTCTCCTCCAATGCCTGGCTTCTCACAGCCCACCAGCATAGGGACGCCATTGGAATAGTCAAAATGTTGGGATTTGTGGAATTTCTCCTTCCCCAGCTGTAGTACAGAAAGGAGGAAAAAAAAAACAGTGGTGGAAGAAGTATTCAGACCCTTCACTTAAGTAAAAGTCCTGCATTGAAAATGAAACTTAAGTTAAAGTCTGTAAGTATCATCAGGAAAATGTAGTTAAAGTATTAAAAGTAAAAGTACTTAATGCAGAAAAATAAATCACATTTTAGAAACTAGCTAAGTGTTTAGCTAATGGTCTCGCTAATCATTTCGGCTGGACGTGTAGGCCGTTATATTGTTGGGTAGTTTAATTTATAATAAAACACCGTATTTTGTGAAAAAATCTTAATTTGTAAAATTACTGAAGCTGTCACATTAATGTAATAGAGTAAAAAGTACAATATTTCTCTCTGAAATGTAGCGGAGTAGAAGTAGAACGTGACATGAAACGAAAAGACTCAAGTAAAGTACAAGTACCACAACATTTGTACTTAAGTAGCTACTGTACTTGAGTAAATGTACTTAGTTACATTCCACCACTGGAAACAAGTGTCTCTACTCAATTGTCAACCTTGATAGAATTAGCTATACATTTCTGTGAAAAACATCCTGTAATATGGGTTTACTGTGGTATACAATCACTAGCTACATCAGCTATCTACCCACATAGCTACATATTAGCTCGTTAAATTGCTAAATACGTGTACATTTAGCTAGTTAGCTCAGGAGCTAGCATGCTACCTTTACAGTAGGCCTACCTGTAACGTTAAATCTAACGTTACCGAAGCTGACCTGACCAAACATTTGTGTGAAATGTAGTAATCTTACTTGTTTATTAGGAGAATTCCCGGGTAGAAATGGTAACGCCATGGCTGTAAGTGTAATATTTAAAACAAGTCGATGTTATTTCTTTTCATTTAGCTGCTAAACATTTTCAACGGTTGTTGGTTTCCACGGAAGCGTTATGTTTGGGTGCGTCTCTTAGCAACGTTCGTAACGGAGGGGGGGTGGGCATGTAGATGAATTGTTACGTCAAAATTAAATTCTCTGAATTGAGTGACTTGTTGAATTTTTTTATGGATTATGGATGTATGGAGTTAGGAGAAAAAATGATAAAGTGTGCAAAATATGAAAAAGAAGGTTTTAATCTGAACTTTGTCTCAAAAACCCAAAGAATTTTATTTCAAAATGTGAATTCAAAATGTAAACTATTCATGGGCGTATAATACATATACTATATATAAATTAAATTAAATAATGTGTCCAAAGTCACGTTTTCACAAATTCTGACAATTTGTTTATTTTTATAAAGATTATTTTTGGGGGATTTTATGGCCTTTGATTGACCGGATGGCATGAAGAGAGGAAGAGGAGAGAGGGGGGGGAGACGACATGCAGCAAAGGACCGTGGGTCGGATTCAAACCCTGGCCGCTGCCAAGGACTCATGGGGGCGCACGCTCTAGGCTACTGGGTGAGCTAAAGGCCGTCCCACAAACTCTGACCTTTTTAACCACAAACTCAGGATGCAGGTATACTTCCATTTACTCTTTAATGACTGGCACAGAAACATGTGGTACACTCAGTCAGGGGTGTCAAACTCATTTTCACTAAGGGCCACCCTGGAAAAACAAAATCACATGAAGGGCCAGACATGCTTTAATTGGGAAATGTCAAATATCTTTCACTATTGCTGCATGTTGTTGGGTTTCTTTTGGCCGTTAATCTCATTCGACTTTTGTCGACATAAAGCTATACAAAAAACAGCAAAAAAGTTCCTTATCCATCACAGAGTTAAGCAAATCAAGCAAAACATTCAGCGGTGTAGTCTTAATACGCAGGTATATGCAGTATACCCACTAAGAAAGCTCCAGGATTTCCATATACCCACTTAAAAATGCCCAATGACACGCAACGACATACTTTCCATTATATTTTTAATATATTCTGAATTGTCATCGGTTTTTCTTCTTCACACAGGCTAAATAAAGGTATTTCCACTGTAAATTGGTGAATAAATGTGTATCTGAATACAGGAAATGAAGTCATTGATGCTCAAAACTTCCCTGGGGGAGGACACCCAGACCCCCCACTATGATATGGCCCCTCCCTCCCCCAAAGGCAGATTCTGTGCAGTGAATGGTTAATATGCTTTTACATCTGTTTTGGTGAGCCCAGAGGGGAAAATATGGCATTTTAAAAGTAGCCTACATTTACAGTAGCTAGCTAACGGTAGACTACAGAGACAGTGTGATATTTTTACGTCCGTTTCGGAGCGACAGAGGGAAAATATTTCAGTCGACACATTAAAGTGGAACCGAAATGTGCGTTTTAATCCGGTCCGATTCCTTCCGGTTGCGCAGTGGAACCGGTACCCAACCCTAGAACCTGAGTTGATATGCGTGCCGTTTTAAAACCTGCGAAGGGCCTGGTTCGGCCCGCGGGTCTCGAGTTCGACACGTGTGCTCTAAGTGAAAGTAAAACCAAGCTTAGATAATAAAACACATAACATGTAATGCCTCTAAAAAAGGTCATCAGTGAAAAGAGATTGTATTGTGTACCACTGTACATACATTGTCCTGAAATACATGACAAACAATCCAATGATTTTGTTATTTTTATTTGTTGATCAAACTTACATTGTAGACAAACCACAGCTTTCATTGCATTGATTTATTGCTACACAAAATATATTTAAAAAATAGAGATGAGGGGGGAGGCCGACATAACCCATCTAACATGGCGCACCACTTAGAAAGGCATATCAACCTCCTATCCATCAGCACGTTAACCCTGGAGATGATTGATTACGATGTCTGGAATTAAAAGAATTTATCAGTGGCACTGATGGAATGGTGTGGGCACCAGCGGTGGAAGAAGTATTATATCCTTTACTTCAGTAAAAGTACTAATACCACGCTTTAAAAGTACTCCGTTACAAGTAAAAGTCCTGCATTGAAAATGTTACTTGTGTGTGTAATGGTCTAATCATTTCAGCTGGACTTGTAGGCCGTTCTATTGTTGGCTACTTTACTTTAGAATAAAACATCAGATGTTTTGTGTGCAGAAATCTTAATTTGTAAAGTAACTAAACCTGTCAGATTAATGTACAATATTTCTCTCTGAAATTTAGAAGAGTAGAAGTAGAAAGTGGCATGAAAAGAGAAAAGACTCAAGTAATAGTGTACCTCAACATTTGTACTTAAGTACAGTACTGGAGTAAATGTACTTAGTTACATTCCACTGCTGGTGGGCACCACCTGCCGTTTGAGGCAAATTTAAAATGCTTGGCTTAATTTGTGCGCGACAAGGCAGCGATTAACGATGCATTCATTGATTAAGGTACACTGACAGTTTGGTAAAAAATAAATAAATAACTTTCTGATGGCATTTACGCTTAAAAAAAAAAATAATAATAATTTTTGCATGTTTGGCCTGGAAAAGTGGAGTATTTTGGAGTATTTTAAGAGGGTCATTCAGGTCTATATCCAAGAAGTCCCACATTATATCGACAGTGCTTGTAACATGCGCGGAATAAAGTAGACTAAACGATGTGCAGCGAACGTAGAAACCATAGAAATAGAATAAGAGTAGAACGGACACTGAGCTGTGTGGGTCATTTGACTAGTTCAGGAGAAAACATGGCAACTGTTGACGTGGACACAGTAGACAAAAGTCGCCTCTCCATGCTTCCCAACACGCCCCTGCTCGATTGTCGCAAAAACCTCACCTTAGTGAGTCCGTAACTTTCCGCAAATGTACGCAAAAAATGGCTCGGACCATCCGGCTATGTTGATTTGACTGGGAGTGTCCATTCTACTCTATTTCTACCGTAGGAACACATCGCTATAAGCTAATTTGGAGTGAAAGCCCTCCAGCAATGATTTCCCAATACATTTTTTTTTTTTTTTTTTTTCTTCCCACGACATCAATAGAATACAGACTAGTTCTTCATATTTGGAAGACCCTAAGACGCCAGGCCGAGCAGGAATCCTCCAATGAAACCACTGGTGACAACGATGTTCTTCTTCACAAACACTTGAGACTGAAAAAAGACAGAGAAATACACAGTCAGTACATAAAGTACAGTTACAATCCATTCCGGACAGACACTCGTTCACACGGAAATGCAACGCAGCTGAATTAACCTTTCAAGTTAAGTATTTTTCTCTGATTATGTACCACATCTTCAAAAAAAACAGGAACAGACCTGAGTTGCACAAAGGAAACAAGGTGACATATTAACAAAATCATGTCAGCAAGAATTCAAAGCTGAATTAAAAAAAAATAAAAAATAGGTATAGGATGGATGAAAATCCAGCACGTTTGACTCGCTTATTGATTATTGATTCTGTAACTCAGTGTTTCTCAAATGGGGGTACGTGTCCCCCCTAGGGGTACTTTGGAGGACTGCAGGGGGTACGTGAAATTTTTTGCAAAATGTTTTTCAGTTACAAGGCTGTGGTTACTTCTACTGGCTTTTTTTTCCTCCAAGTTTGTCGCTTTTTCTTAAGTTTTTGAAGTCTGTCAGCTTTTTCTGAAGGTTTTGTCGTTTGTTTTGACCTATTCTTGCCTTTCTTCAATTACTTTTTTCTACTGTCTTTTTTTCTAAGTTTTTGTCACTTATTTCGAAGTTTGTTGCTTATTTGAATTTTTTGTCACTTGTTGCCCTAGTGTTGCCTTCCTTCTTTCTACGGTGATTTTTTTCAAAATTTTTAATTACTATTTTTTTTTACCTATTCTTGCCTTACTTCCTTCTACCGTCTTTTTCCAAAGTTTTGTCGGTTTAAAAATGGTTTTCCAGGTCCAAGGCTGTTGTTTAGTAAATCTATCGCTGACATCGCTGTATCCTTCCTCTTTATAGAGACTCTTTTTCTACCAAAAAGGATTTGCGCTGCTCAGGGGGTACATGGCTTGAGAACCACTGCTGTTAATTCATCATGTCAAGGCGAGTACAGACATAAATTTTTTCAGTCCAGCCCAGGGGTGTCAAACATACGGCCCGTGGGCCAGACCCGGCCCGCCAAAGGGTCCAATCAGGCCCACTGGATGACTTTGCAAAAGTGTGAAAATTGCAGAGAAGTGATTCATTCCAATTCCAAATTTACCACTTACATCTCAGAGAATATCAGAGTCCCTTCTCCGTTTTCTTGGAATATTACTTTTAAAAAGACTCCCATTCCTAAACCGAATCTTGAAAAACTGAAAAATGACACCAAAGATGTAATGCGTTTACTAGCGATCACGTGCAGTGAATGGTTAATATGCTTTGGCGTCTGTTTTGGTGAGCCCAGAGGGGAAAATATGGCATTTTAAAAGTAGCCTACATTTACGGTAGCTAGCTAACGGTAGACTACAGAGAAAGGGGGATATTTTTATGTCCGTTTCGGAGCGACAGAGGGAAAATATTTCACTCCACACATTAAGTGGAACCGAAAAGAGGAACCGAAATTTGCGTTCTAATCCGGTCCGATTCCTACCGGTTGCGTAGGAACTGGCTCCATAGTTGAACCGGGTTTTGGTACCCAACCCTACTAGTGTCAATACTATCCTCGACGTTCCACTTCTGGGATTGCTCCGGTGCCGCAGGAAATTCTGCCGGACAGCTAGACTATCTGTCCAATCTGAGTCTTCTCTCGCACGACTAAAACTACTTTTGAACGTACACATGTTCCACCAAAACAAGTTCCTTCCTGAGACTATTTTCCGTCCCAAGACGATTGTGATTGGTTTAAACAAATGCCAATAAACCAGAGCACGTTTTTCTCCCATCCCAGAATGCTGTGTGGACTAGCCAGACCTTCCTCCGCAGCTCTGTGGAGGAAGGTCTGGTAATGCAAGATTTACGTCAATACTGACAGGACACACGGGGAAAGAGAGCGGGGTATGACATGCAATTTGGCTCTCAAAATCAAACATGGGCATTTGGGGTATATGGCAAGCAGTTTGACCACAAGAAGGTACCAAATGTATGTTATTTCTTCCAAGACATGACAGCGAAGTTCTGATTGCCCTGTGTGCAAAAATGAAAAACAAAAATCTTACCTTTTCAAAAAATGTGTTTATCTCTGGGCCTGCTTGATGGGTGCCCTTCTTTAATTGCTTCTTAGCTTTGTTGACATCCTTCTCTACTCTCTTCCAGTCCACTTGGATATAGCCACTATTGTTAGCTATCTGGAGAAAGGGTGAGACAAGTTAAACATAGATCAGGCAGATTCACCATCATTTACATTTTTTTTAATTTTATTCTGTTGACAGGCTTAAGGTCCTTGCACACTGAAAATAAACATGACCTCACGTTGTGTCAATTGTGTTTACACACTTGCCTCCAAAAATGACGATAAAAACAATTCGGAGCAGGTTGTTTTTTTCTGCGCATCCGGCGCAAGCATTTTGATGTGTTTTGAGAAGAAGGCATGAGCCTATTCATAAAAGCAGCACAGAAAGACGCTGGCAGAGTGCAGTGTATCATTTCATAACTCAGAGAGTCTTCTGTCAACAGGTTGGATGGTAATATCCAGTAGGATGAGGAGGAGAATGGAAGAGGGGAATATGAGACCACAGACAGAAAAAGGAAAGCAACAGTGTAGTGATGGAGACAGAGAGAGAGAGAGAGAGAGAGAGAGAGAGAGAGAGAGAAGCGCAACTCCTTCAGGTAGCCGCGGTGGCAAACGCAACAAGACGCAGGCAGAGAGGACAGCCTAGCGAGGAAAACACTTCTGTCAACGGAGAGAAGCGAGGGATGAGGTGTGGGAGAAGGAGAGAGAGGCAGAGCGACAGCAGTGTCGCATTTTGCATCGTTTTTGCAAATATTTTCACAACGGATTAATTAATACGCATGGGACTCAGTGTTATGGCTGCACGATGTGAGGAAAAGATCTAATTGTGATTATTTTGACTGATACTGTGATTGCGATATGATTCACGATACTGGAGGGAATGATCATTTTTGTATCATTCTCATTGAAAATTATTAACATTGAAAGAAAAGAAAAATGAGTAGAGTGTGATTTTCTTTTTTTTTGCGAGAATCTGTACCTAACAAAGATGTTTTTCTGTAGTCTGTAGGACAGCATTTGTAGGCCGGGACGTCTCTTCAGCACCACAATACTTCATTCAGAACGGTTTGACACATATTTCGCCTTTAACAAATATTGCGCCCCCCCCATGCAATTTGGATATTGCACTAGTCCATATTGCGATTTTGATAAAAATTGCGATTAATTGTGCAGCCCTAGTCAGTGTGCAAGGTTTCTGTGCGTGACGAATTTTTAGGAAGACAGATACGAAAAAACGAATTTGAAAATTTCGGACTCCGTGTGCGAGGACCTTTAGCCCGTACGTGTTTATGCCTCATGATGTAAGAATACCTGCAACAGCAGAAGACCTCCGCCTACAGACGTAGCAGCAACTTTCCCAACCTTCTGGAAGAGATATCCTGCACACCTAACATTAAATCAAGACAAAGCAGGACAGTTAAATAATGACTTCAACAGCCTTTAAAATGGACATTCTTTATTAACCATGTACGCTTACACTATCTATACCTTGATACTGTGCATACATCGATATGCAACCGCATCTATACTGATCGCTATTGTTAACCCTCCTGTTGTCCCCAAGTCAAATTTGACAAAAAAAAAAAAGTTTCCATGTCACAAATTTGGGTTTCTTTCCACAAAATTGTCAAAGAAACTAGCGTGGATAGTTCCATACAACCATTACTCTTCACATATAAAATAAATGATCAGTTCCTTACTTTTATTGAATTTGGGTGTTTCATTTCATAGCATTTGTGAAAAAAACTTTTTTGCACACCTCTTTTGTCGGGCAGGTGCGTAGGATATGATCAAAGGCAACAGATCAAAAATAGTAGAGAGAAAATCCCGCACACTGACCATTACGCAAGCAATAATTTATTAATTATTAATAAATTATTGCTTGCGTAATGGTCAGTGTGCAGGATTTTCTCTTTACTATTTTATAGCATTTGAAAAAAAATAATAATAAAAAAAACAAATGACAAAAGAACGTTGAAAAAAACGTGACAAAAATGTTGGAAAAAGCTTAAAAAACGCGGGGGGGGCGGGGGGGAAAATCGACAAAGACAAATAAAATAAAAATCGCTGAAAACAAATTGACCAAAACGTCGGAAAAAAGTGACAAAACAAAAGTGAAACAAAAAAAGACACAAAAAAAATTTAAATCACTGAAAGAAATCAACAAAAACATCAAATAGTGACAAAAAACCTGAAAGAAAAAAAAATAGACAAAAACAACAGAAGGTTGAAAAAAAATTTTTTTACATTTTGACCCAGAAAAAAAAAAAAGGTTGCGTGGTCGACAGGAAGACGACACGAGGGTTAACCGGTTTATGTTTCGCATTTTGCACTCAACCCAGTCGGCCTCGTTTTTCTTAAGCTCAACAGCTGTTTCTTTCTTATTTGTGTTCAATATGTTTGTTTGTGTATGTATGCACCAATTACAAAAGGCTAATTCCACGTAGGTGTAACTTACTTTCTGATTCTGATATTTTTTTAATCCATACTGGTAACCTGATGTTGGCACGGTATATCCTTCGGATTTGCACCTTATTTTTATTATCTTAGACTTTTATATTTGCACTCTTCCCACTTTGTATTGCAACTGCTGCACAGCCATTTCCCTTGGGATAGTTTATCTTCTCTTAAAATGACAACTGTAAGGTTTGCATGACATTGAATGGGCCCAAAACTTTCAAGTATACCTAAGACAGTGTTTGGTATGATACCCCAACTGCACAATTATTAAATTGAAGGTTAGAAAGCATGGAATTTGTTTTCTTAACTGATAACTAAAAAAAGGGGATTTGTCTTACTAAGTTTCAGTATAACATCAGCAGTGTGCTGATAGTGTACTTTATAGTAGCCCAAGGCATCCATTCAGACAGGAAGTACAGTTATGATATACATAAAACAAATGTTTTTTGTTATATTAAATCATATAAGACCACAGAAAACTAACTCAACGAGAAGCACCTGAAGGCAGAACAATGCGTTACCAATGAGAATATTTACCATCCACTCACTCCCCCTATGGCTAGCTGTGTTGCCACGGAGTATTTCTCTGCTAAGGGGCCGGAGTTTTTTCCGAAAAGGCGGTTCCACCATCGCTGACGTTTGGCATATTCTGTCAGGTCCACGACCTTGTCGTAAATCTCATCTACAATCTCCTCTACATGGAAAAATAAAAACTGTCAGCATACATTAGCAACATAGTATGGAAGCCCATTTTTGCCAATGTGAGGGATAAAGATCCTGTAAAGCGTGTTTTACAGTAACCGCAGCCCAGCTGGCGCACGCATATGTGACGTCATGAAATCGCCGTGACTATTTATACCTGCGCTGGTGGTCGCGACACTAGTTGCAGTCTTCTCCTGAACAGAGGTGGCGCTAATGGGCAAAGGCTACTGACGTTGCTCTTTCTACGGACCAGAAGAAGAAGAAAAAGGTAAACAACGGCAGAACTGGCAGCAGCATTGCCGTCAATGCTTCGATTTTTATTCAATGACCTACTTCGTCAGATCAAGCCTTTCATTCACCATAAAAGAACTCATCTTAACCCGGTGAGTTTACATGAGAGACTTGCAGTCACTGTGAGAGTCCTGACATCCGGTTGTCCTGACATTCAGGCCTCCAAAGAGCCGTGCGCATCCTTGGCTCGCGTGCCATAAATCGGACGCGCCGGCCAGATATTACGTATTTTTGACGTCACGATATCGCGTGCCACCTTGGATGCGTCTAGTATATAACACGTTTAAGTCATTAACATGAGAAACGTTCTTAAAATTATGACATCAAATGTCAAAATAATTACTTAAAATGTCAAAATAATGAAAAACTCTCAACTTGCTCTGAGCTGCACACAAATACCTTGGTGGTGGCGTTTAAAAAAAAAAAAAGTGCTCATGACTTCTTTGAAAACAAGTTTACTTCATAGGTTTATAATGTAAAACTGATGCTGGCAGCTAAAAAAGACAAAAAAAGACTTTTTAAGTGTTAACATTGCCTTGGTTATTATTTTGAAATACTAGGCCATTATTTTATTTTAAGAAGGTTTCTCCTTATAATGACATACAGGCTCTTATTTTTTTTCCCATCACATTGGCAGAAATGGGCTTCCATAAAGAAGGGATGCCATGCAGTAGTGACTGGCTAAAAACACAGACTGTTAAAAAAAGAAGGCAGTACTGCCATATTAAGTTAATCCGTGTACAAGAGGTCTACAGTTGTTAAAGACTTAACAGATTTCGAACGCTATACTATACTGCCGTAACTTGGTAACAAACATTACGTTAGCAACGCACACGTAAAGCTAAGCGACAGTTAAAAAGTTAGCTTTCAACGCTACGTCTTAAGACATCGGGGTATCGGCGGGAGGGTAGTCAGAGTTACACACATGTGACATAAAAGTTTATAAACGCGCCTCGTGTGCATTAAATGCTCAGAATAGCTGGTGTCTCGGTTCAGACAGAGATGTAATTAGTTCATAGGCCTGCTTACCCTTGTCGCGGTTCGCCATTTTGCAGTGAGCTAGGCTGGTCTGTCCTCAGATGCCTGCTGCACGTCCGGCGTCATTTGAATAATTTTGACAGCCCAAGTAAAATAAACCGAGACATGAGCCATAATAATAATAATTATAATAAGAACACTCAAATGTAGCCTACGCATGGGTATTATTATTTATTAAAAAAAATATAAAACAAACAAAACAACTAATACTACTAACAAACAAATGTAAAAATAGGCTTATATTATATAGGCTATTCTAAAAGTCTTTCTGTATGTCTGTCTGTCTGTCTATCTATCTGTACCTATACTTAATTGTCTGTCTGTATGTCTGTCTGTCTGTCTACCTATCTATCTATACCTACCTACTTGTTTGTCTGCCTATCTATCTATCTATCTATCTATCTGCCTGCCTGCCTATCTATCTATCTATCTATCTATCTATCTATCTATCTATCTATCTATCTATCTATCTATCTATCTATCTGCCTGCCTGCCTATCTATCTATCTATCTATCTATCTGCCTGCCTATCTATCTATCTACCTACTTACCTACCCACCTATCCAACTATGTACCTACCTATCTATGTACCTACCTATCTATCTACCTACCTAACTATCTATCTATCTATGTACCTACCTATCTATCTACCTACCTATCTATCTACCTACCTACCTACCTACCTACCTATCTACCTACCTACCTATTATGGACACTGGACAGCCAAAGGTTTTCCCACTTAAGTGAGGCAATGGGCATTATCATAAGCAGAAGAAATCAATGATTGCATGAATTGTTTATCAAAACTGACTTTTATCGGCCTATATGCCTGAATCAGTTCTGTCAGAGGTATAGCTCCTGCAAAATAAAGTTTTAAAGCTGTAGAGTTACTTTAAGTCCATTCTAAGTGGGAAAGGCTAGGAAAAACCACGATACATAGTAGCCTGTAGCACATTTACACTGTTTTGTCTGTTCTAATAGATACATCCTACCTGACAGAAATATCTATCACAGCAATATGTGTACTTCTGATTGTATGTTTAAAAAAAAAAAAAAATTCTGAGGTGGTTAAAAGCAAATTAACGTCGCTGGTACATTTTTCCCCTTACAGAATCTTGATGTAGATGTCTGGGGCATTGTTGTTGTTTTGTGGTGTATTTGTCAATGGTTGCTGTCACTTAACCACAGCAGTCATATAAAAACATAATATTGAGAGATTTTTAGTGGCGTTTGCTGGCTGATTATATTCTATTACTAATTAAACTTCAGTTACCTAGACACAAAGATTCACATTCATTTTTAAGTAAATGCCAAAAGTAGGGTATGACTTAGCTTCTTGTTTGTGTAAAATTAAAATAGAAAAAAATCGAACAGATTTGTGTGGAACTATCATCAGAAAATGTAACAGACAGTGTGCAGAACTATTTGATAATATAGACCTAATAATGCATATGCTTTATGTACAGTGGGAGAGGAAGCTAAACAAAATACTATCTGTCTGTCTGTCTGTATATCTATCTAGCTGTCTGTCTAGCTGTCTGTGTCTAGCCCATCTAGCCACCACAAACATCCTTGACAGCCACCCCCCATAGACAAACAGACAGCTATTTTGACCAATAGCTTGCTTTAAAATACAGTTACGTAATCATAATATAGCGCCAGGAACCAATCGCAGGCCTTAAAAGGAGGGTCTTTTAAGCCCATTTGATGTGTGCGTGCGCGTGTTCGTCCGCGTGCTCGCAACACATCGACTGGAGAAGGCCACGTGACCGCACACCCCGACCACTGATTGGTCAGGGTGGACAGAGGGCGTGCCGACGGTGGCGGCGTGCGTTTGCCTATGTGACACAATTACAACAACTTTGAGCCGATGGTTGGGGAAGTTTGCGATATTACCAAGTAACACTCACTCCTAAAACCCAACATTACATCAACTTCATGCACACACTGGCACTGGAATACACGCTGTGTTTTGATGTACAATGAGGAGTGTGGAAGGTAACTTGAAGGGATCATTTCCTTGAGGATTTGGCAAGAATTACGCGACGCCCCGTTTTAGTCCTGGATAGGTGTGCAACACTTTTCGCTGTTATTGCATTTTGACGGAGTTACTCGGTCCCGTCGATTTGACCATTTCTTTTCCATGAAATCGTGCGGAGTGTCGCTCACCGCCGCTGCATCTGCTGCTGCCCGGAGCCTCGGCGTTGCTGCTGGTAATGACGAGGAGAAAATGGCGTCGGGAACAGCGACTGATATCGAAGAGGACTTTCCGAAGCTAACAGCGCAAGAAAAAGAGAGCTTGGTCGGAACTGACAGGTTAGGTGATCCGCTGTGTGAACACGCTCGCTCGCTTCTTTTCTGCAATATGTATTCTTGTTTACGCAGTTTGAAACAACAAATGTGATCGCCCCCCCCAAGTAATACGGAACCGCCTGTGTGTTGTCTGTCCTCTACTTGCAGTTCACTGTTTGGATTTCACAGGCTTCAAGAAGATGGCGCCAGAACGAAGGCCTTGCTGTTAAAGGTATGCCACAGAATAGGAGCAACCGTCTCCTCTTGATTAGTGCATATCCCACCTGAAATAAGTGGTACAGACCTCCCCAACGCCGCGACATACACGAGCCTCAAATCCCCCCCCCAACTTTGAAGCTGAATCAGCGGCTGGCTGTAAACGCAGCATTCAATTGTGGACGTGATGATTGCACATACTAAGCAACACTTAACACTGCCAAAGCACAGATTAAAACGGCTCCAGCACATTTCTGTAACGCTTATCGCTATCAAACAGGGCCCAAATAGTAAAATTACAGGACGATATGGATCTCCACCCTGCTAAAAATCCGTGGTGTCATACGGGTTGTGGAGAGATTTAGGTGCCATGCTACGTGATATAGCATCGTATCGACTGGTGGAAACGTGTGTCTCGTAGCATAGATCAACACAATGGTCCTACGTGCATGGGTAAAGAAAACACGTTGACGTGAACGTTGCAACTGCTGTTAACGGTCAGTTTGCTGTAAAGTCTTGAACTAGAGGGATTCTAACAGCTTGTTAACTGTGATATATGCGACTCGTAAAAGTATGACAACGAGCCCCAGAAGACTGTAACGTTACACGCACACTTCCTTAACGAGAGGAAAGAACAAAGTTGATAGAAATATGGGTATCCCACTTAAACCCTCGGTCCCATTCTCGATAACGGCAACTAGCTAGAGTGTGGCTTGTGCGTCAGCTCACTCCGGTAGCAGTTAGCTAGCATGTAGCGGCTAACTGCCCAACAGTTTTCTCCCCTCTCTTCCCACGCTACTACGGCACCACTCAGCTAGCTGACACTGTCGAGGGAGAAACAAACACATTGTGGTACTTTAGGTTAGCAAAAATAATGGCTGCTTGACTTGGCCCAAGATGGCGGGGATGGGAAGAAAATAACTAGCAGCAGTGGCTAGGCTAATCACCATTCGCCAAAAAAAAAAAAAAACTATCACGACGAAGGCGTTCGGTGTTTGTAACAAAGATGATCGATTATAAAGCGGAAGCTAGTGGCTAACTAACTGCATTGTGCTATGGGTGCATGCATAGCGACCCTGCTCATGCAGTCCCATGTTACCACCGTTAAGTCGCCTGTGTTTGATCTGTGTCTTCAACATGTGGTCTCCAGGGTTTCTTGTTGGATGGGTTGGCTGATTACATTGGTTTGTCACGGTGTACTTTCGTAGTAGGCTCAGCCGTGCACTGCGTTATGGCAATTTTCTGTTGCTGTCCTTCGTTCTGCGGATACCTGGCCAGCACAGACAGTCCTATCCACATCATAACATTACACTTAGGAGATCTTATTGAGGGATCTTTCTTTGTGGCAACGCCGCATGCGTAAAGCTGTGTCACGTTAAATAGTCTGGTAACTCTGTGGTGGTATAAAGCCGTATTGATGCCAAGTTCCCTTTTACATCTTCTCTCTGGACTTTACTATTTCAAAATGTGGGGGAAGGGAGAGTATTTTTCAGCATGAGGTACTGTTTAAACTGATTACAGAGTCAACACAGCCCAATATAGTTTTCACAACTGAAGGATGCATGGAAGTGTGTTTTGTTTGCTGAATCACACTGCCTCTGCTGGGCCTTAGCTAACCTCTGTGGCATTATGCCAGCACTTCAAAATGTCTGTAATAATGCATGTTTTTTTTTTTTTTACTTTATTTCAATTTGCTGTATGACATGGAAGTGTGAGGCAATGGCATATTTGTGAATGATTCCTTCTGTGAATGTGAACATGGATGCTTTTCCTCACAAGAAGCTTGAGGTATGGTTTAATCACAATGTGATTTGATCTCGATTCTTTCAGCCGAGACTTTGACTTTGAAACTCCCAAACAGTATGGCAGTTCTATAAATGTTACACCAAGCTACTAGTTGAAATGCAATATTCAATTTTTTTAGATTCTGTCTTTTCAAATCCAAGTGTGTGTCTGTCTGTGTGTGTGTCTGTCTGTCTGAGGGCTTGCACACTCTTGAATTGTGTACTCTCGCAAGTCTGCATTGACAACTTTGTCAGGGATTGTTATGGTTTAATCGCCGTTTTTAGGCAAGGTTTACCATTACTATCTTCCCTGATAATTTTTTTCCCATCCCCATGCGGCAGGACAGCCTTAAGTTATGCCATATTACATCCAACATAATTGTTTGACTCTTTCTCTCACACACGCACGCGAAAGGGTAATTTGTTTAGCTGTTAAAATACTGACTGACAAGTTCTATTCATCTTGTACTATGCAAATACAGCCCCGGAAGGCTTGGAAGAGCTCCGCTTTTGGTAGTATATCAGTCATCTGTGTCTGACCATCGCCTCTTATAAACCTGAGCAGCCTTAAGGTTAAGCAATTTACACACTTTTGTTTAATATGCATAGGATCTTTCAACCATCTAACTCTGTATTCTTCATGGCAGCTTTTGGAGCATCCCTTTTTAACTCTACATTGTTCTTGCTCTTTCGTTTAGGCTGTTCGCTGCTATGATGCCCTCATCCTGAAAGCAGAGGGGAAAGTGGACCCTGACATTTTCTGTCAGCTGGGCCACTTCAACCTCCTGCTGGAGGACTATCCAAAAGGTGAGAGTCTCAGTGTGTAAATACTACCTCCTCTCTTCCTTCCTAATCTATATCTCAGGATCAATTGAATACTTTCTGATCGTTATATTGCACTTGTTTTTGGATTTTGTTTTAGTGATACTGTGTGATTTAAAAAAAAAAATTTTTTATTGTTGTTTTCATGTGGACCCCAGAGAGAATAGTAACCACTTCACAGCATCCAAATTAAAAATGGAACATAATTGAGAGCTAGTTATTTTTATTTTTTTATTTTTTAAAGGAGTCATTTGTGCTGTTGTTGCCTTATCGACTTTCTACACTCATTGTGTTTAACACTGCTAAAAGCTGCTGACAAAGGATTATTCTGATTAGACATTTTGTGCTCGTCTGGAAAATGTAACCGCTAGGAAATGTTAAAGTGCCGCTGAGTTGAATATCTTGAGCATTTAACATTGTCACTGTTTATCTCCTTCTGTGTCTCTCCCTCTTTCTGTATCACATCCTTTTGTTACATCTCACCGTTTTCTCAGCATTATCTGCATACCAGAGGTACTTCAGTTTACAGTCGGACTACTGGAAGGTGAGTTTGCTTGGGGGAGCCGCTACTCTTTCTAACCTTTTTTTAACTGCTGTTTGTGTAGTCTGCTGTTTGTTCCACATGGTGCTCATTCAAATCCAGACCACTGTAGTGAGTGTAACTACAGTCAGAAGTCAGAACGGACCTGGACAATGACACGTCTCCTTATACATATTCTACCAGTTTTAGGTGTAACCAGAAACTTAAATAATCTCATCGGATTTAATTTAATAGTCAGTAGTCCTTGTCAAAAACCCACACTTGGTATCCTCCCCGGTGATGCTCTGTCAGGCCTGCAGCCATCTTTACTCATTGCTTTTTGCTTTTAAGCCTCGTCTTTAGGGTTGGGTACCGAAACCGGTATGGAACCGGTTCCTACGCAACCGGTAGGAATCGGACCGGATTAGATGCAAATTTCGGTTCCTCATTTCGGTTCCACTTAATGTGTCGGATGAAATATTTTCCCCCTGTCGCTCCGAAACGGACGTAAAAATATCACTGTCTTATTATATATTTAAGTACTTTAAAAAGTTAATATATTGTATACATACGTGTGTATATATACGTTAATATATTGTTACATTTTAAAATAATTTTCAATAAAATAAAAAGCCTATGAAAGAGCCTTTCTTTGATGTCATTTTTCAGTTTTTCAAGAATCAAGAATCAGCCCTACTCGTCTTTAGCAAGTGAAACACATGCTTAAATTAGGAACACGGCCGTGAAAATGACATGTTAAGGATCCTCTTTCTGCTACACTGCCCTAAAGCTGAGTCACTTTTAATGCACCGTTCACCTAATGTGAACATTCCCCGACACTCTTAAAGCTGCAACTCGGCACTGTAATGTCACAGTTGTTTAATTTCATATCCAGATGAGCTGAGATACAGAGACAGGACATTGAAAACGTACCACTGTCCTAATACTTTTGTATTGCCAAGACCAAGTGGATTTGAAACGCGTTGACTTGGGATGGAAAGAGTGCTGTGCACACATCGAGACTGGGCCGGTTGTCAGCCTGTTGTATGCATTTGGTTTCTATAGTACATGTGGAGGTAGAGCTGGGCAGTATATCGATATCGTAATCTGAAACTAGATATCGTCTTAGATTTTGGATATCGTAATATGGCATAAGTGTTGTCTTTACCTGGTTTTAAAGGCTGCATTACAGTAAAGTGATGTCATTTTCTGAACACACCAGACTGTTGTAACTGTTCTATTATTTGCCTTTACCCACTTAGTCATTATATCCACATTACTGATGATTATTTATCAAAAATCTCGTTTCATTGTGTAAATATATTTAAATAGTCAACACTACAATATCGTTGCGGTATCGATATCGAGGTATTTGGTCAAAAATATGGTGATATTTGATTTTCTCCATATCGCCCAGCCCTATGTGGAGGTACTATACTGTTCTGTGTAGGGCTGCAACTAACGATTAATTTAATTATCGAATAATCTGACGATTATTTTCTTGATTAATCAGTAAACCGTATGCCAGGCAGACACACAGCTGACGACCTCTCAGTGGTTGCAGCGGAGAAAGGCTCAGAGGCTACACGCTGTGGAGTTGTGCCGGTCGCGCGAGCGGTTCCGGGAAGGCGGCTGCGTGTGTCCACGACAACGCACGGGACATTGCGGCTGCCGACCAGTGCAAGTCCACAGCTGTCTACGGGCCGCAGAAAAGTATGTCCCAGCCTCCCGGACGGGTGGACTGGTTGCCTGCTTGCCTGCTTGTCGGTTAATAATCAGTTAACGAGGGCCAGCCATCATACGTTGATACGGCTGCCTTGATACTTTTTGGGAGCCCCCCCCCAAAGGGTACAGTGGGAATCTTTTTTTCTTAAAATGCATTACCCCATAATACTTTTGCATTCATTCCCTGACATGACATAGCTTTGTTACTGTTACTGTCGCTGTGATTGTGGCTGTAACCCTGGCGGTGCTCTGGTTGTTGACGTGGTTGTGCATGCCAGAGTGTTGTTTTTGAACCGCTGAGGTGTGTTGGCAACACATCTGTTAGCCTATATCTGATAGAAAGCACCGCGGTCCTGTGCGACTCAGCGATACTTTCTTATCTAAAGGTAACCGGAGCAGTAAAGAGGAGTCGCAGTACTGCCACTGAGCCATATCCGTAGCGTCATAGATTCAACCACAACTGCTGCCGTTGTCCGAGCAATAACCACATCCTCAGTCACAGCTTCAACCAGCAGAGCCAGGCAGAGCCGCCACAGCTGTGCTCGCTGCCAGTGCCTGTATACTGTCGGAGCTCAGCCTTTATTTTTATTTTTTTAAAAAGGAGTAATGTTGAGAAATGGGTGCGTGCTGTAAAGTGTCACACCTCTCCGTTCTGTACTGTCTACATAGCTTTTATTATAACTGGACTGGATCAACACACTGACCGTTCAGATGGATCGGAGGAACGCTAAACTTAATGGGAGGAAACGGAGAAATGGTTCCGGGGAAGAAAAAACAATTCCTACTGTGACCATATGTTTCTACCACTCCACAGTGAAGTTATCCACAATAGTGTGCCTCTCTAATGGCATATGTGTTGTGATAAATTCATTCTCTGTTTTGTCATATCGTCCAAACTATTATTTAATTGAGTCTGGTCTTTTTGAGGCTGATCAATTAAACAATGACCGTGTTTTACCCTGATACCTATTCTGTTTAAGTCCTGACATCACCTTAGCTTAGCTATAGTATAGCATTTGAGTTTGGGATCTTATATTTGGGATGTAACAATGTCTTAGACTTATTTGCAGAAATATTTGCCTCACTTTAGGTTGCCTACAGTCCCTGCTCATGGCCTGGCGTTAAATGGTCCAATAAGCTGTGATATGATGGCGTCCAGCCTCTCTTCTCCATGCTCTCGGTGTGGATGAAGAGGCCCGTTTGGTTTGATGTTTCGCTGTATGGAAAGCCAGTTAAACAGAGGTGCTGAGAGTTGGATAGTGATGAGACCTGACAGCTCCTGGGCTCCTCGGGATTACAGATCTCCACTGTGAAGTGAGGGTGCGAGGTTCTGCCCTCTGCCCGATAATGGTGTGGTGGCAGACCGAGCGGCAGTCGTGATGTAGAATGGCCCGAGTTTGGAGCCCAATCGCGAACCAGGAAAGAAAATGCCTCTGTACTCAATTGGATAGACCTACAACCAATCAGAGCAACGGAGTATGTGACGTATGTTGAGCGGCGCATAGTTGTCAACAGAACTCAACTGCACGCATGCTGGAAGAAGTAGAAGAAGAAGAAGAAGAGTGTAAACAATCTTTGCCGGTGTTGGTGACGTGGTTGATTACGTTACTGTTGATCATCTGTCCATCATCGTATAAAGCCCGCCCTGTTCAGTGTTTCCCAAACATTGATTTATTTTTGGCGGCCTGCCCCTATATCAACGTTGACCGCCACATATTGATTTACTATTTTATTTTTTATATTTAAAATTTTCATTGATACGCTCAGACCCTCTTTGTCCCTCTGGCACTTGACTTGCATGAATTTACAACTTGGTATACAATATTACAGTATTGTAGAAGTTATGAATGAATGGATGAATAATTTTGGGGTATAGCCCTTAATTGGTACAGAGATATGTCCTACTGTATATGAAAATGCCATGACACCATCCAGGTTATAACCGCTAACTTTTAGCTTCTTAGCAAGTTGTGGCCAGTAATCATTACAATGTGCAGAGGAAATTTAATGCTGCTGTTTGTAACAATTTTCCATCACTTTTTTGTTTTTTTTCAGAATGCTGCCTTTTTATATGGCCTTGGCATGGTATACTTCCATTACAACGCATTTCAGTGGTAAGTGCTTTAAAAGAAAAGAACAATTTCATTGCATGCATGGCGTCAGCCAATTTTTATAATGATTATGGATTATGCTCTTGTCGATTTTGAAAACGTGGTGGTTAATCGAAGCTTCAGTCCATCCTCAAGGAATGCTCTGACATTTTGGCAAATACACGTTTGCTTTCTGACCTCGAGTAGGCTGAGAACATGATCATCATTTTATCGCTCCAGTATGTGTTTAGCCTAGCTTAGCACAAACACTGTAAACGGGAAGAAACTGCTAGACTTTTCTTCCTAAAAGGTGCCTTCTTTTTACTCTAAAGTGTATATATACAGTACAGGCCAAAAGTTTGGACACACTTTCTCATTCAATGCGTTTCTTTTTTATTTTCATGACTATTTACATTGTAGATTCTCACTGAAGGCATCAAAACTATGAATGAACACATATGGAATTATGTACTTAACAAAAAAGTGTGAAATAACTGAAAACATGTCTTATATTTTAGATTAGATAGAAAAAATTCCACTAATTAACCCTGACAAAGCACACCTGTGAAGTGAAAACCATTTCAGGTGACTACCTCATGAAGCTCATTGAGAGAACACCAAGGGTTTGCAGAGTTATCAAAAAAAGCAAAGGGTGGCTACTTTGAAGAATCTAAAATATAAGACATGTTTTCAGTTATTTCACACTTTTTTGTTAAGTACATAATTCCATATGTGTTCATTCATAGTTTTGATGCCTTCAGTGAGAATCTACAATGTAAATAGTCATGAAAATAAAGAAACACATTGAATGAGAAGGTGTGTCCAAACTTTTGGCCTGTACTGTATGATATACAGTGTTTCCCATACGTAGGGTTTATTTGTGGTGGCCCGCACATACTTGCTGTCTGGGAGTTCCAGGTGAACTCATGGAAGACCGTACGCTAGCTGGCGGTGTGGCGGCCCAGCGCCCGGGCGGTCGTGGTGCGAGTTCTCTCGATAAGAAACGCTCTCTCTGTCCCTCCCTAACAACCTAATACAGTAGCCAAGTTATAGAAACAGTATTTGAAATAGAGCGGCAGTATGATCATTCTGGATATCGTCTTAGATTTTGGATATCGTAATATGGCAGAAATGTCTTTTCCTTGGTCTAAATGCTGCATTACAGTAAAGTGATGTCATTTTCTGAACACACCAGACTGTTGTAACTGTTCTATTATTTGCCTTTAACCACTTATATTTATATCCACATTACTGATGATTATTTATCTAAAATCTCTCATTGTGTAAATATTTTGTGAAAGCACCGATAGTCAACACTACAGTATCGTTGCGGTATCGATATCGAGGTATTTGGTCAAAAATATAGTGATATTTGATTTTCTCAACATCGCCCAGCCCTAGTTTGAAACTGAAAAAAAAAAACAAAATCAAAAGATTGTCTTTTGAAAAAGAGAGCCGCAGGGAGAGCAAGAACCTGGCAGTGAAGTAGTTTGTAGTGATCAGTGCCGGACCACTAACCCCTTCACTAACTGCCCTAACCCTGGTCCGCCCAGACTCACTGCCGGATCAGCAAACTTTCCAATGCTGCCATTACAAAAGTTAGACCCAGCACTTGACCCCTGGTGCTGGGGTTTGCCCTGGCTGAGTTTGAGTTGCTACAGACGCTAACTGAAGGTCCGTCTCCCCCGCTCTCCTTCCGTTGAAGTTGTCTCCTAGCGGTGGGGAGTGAGGCAGAGGGACCGCTGGGTACACTAACTAGCTAATTCTTGTGTCATCTGTGGTAAATTGATGAAATTCAGTGCCCCATATGGCTATATTTCAAGCTACTGTAGCGGTTGTAATTAACTGGAATCGCGCAAGTGCGGTACGATATAGAGAAAATCAAATGTCACGATATTCTTGAACATGAGATTTTTGATAAATAATCTCCAGAAATGATTGAATGACTTAGTGGGAAAAGGCAAATAATAGAACAGCTAGAACAGTCTGGTAAATTCAGAGAATTACATCACTTTACTGTAATGTAGCCTTAGAAACCCAGGAAAAGACCACACTTACCATATTACAATATCCAAAATCTAGGACGATTTCTAGTCTCCTATCGCGATATCGATGTAACATAAATGCATTGCCCAGCTCTATGCGGTACTCCCATTGTTGTTTATGTGGTTGTCATGACTTGAACGATTGATGTCACTGTTCCAGTTGCTCATCCACAAAGTGGGGAGAAACAGCCGACAACCGTTTGTTTGAGGTCAGTGGAGCAGACATTTCGTGTAAATGCGACTTTGTCATTTCATAAAATTCTGAAGCAGTGGCGGCAATAAACGCCGGTAATGTGAGCGACAGGTGAGATTTCTGTCCAGCCTGAAGGAATGGGAAAAGGGTATTTTACAATAACTTTGAATGCACTACGAGGCTCGCACCGTCTGTGTTGCTGCAGACCTTTACGTCCTTCTTTTGGAATCACACTTTATACCGTTTAGCTGTCAGCATTTTAACCGTATTTAATCCAGCTACTAGCTAACGGTGGGACTAACGTTACCTGCTGCCAAGTGTAGTGTTAACTAGCGTCCCGTGCAGCGATGCTTCTGTTGCCTGTAACGTCCTTTTAGGCACCGGTGCCAACCCTAATCTTATTCCACCAATGTACATCCGTTGGGCCAGACTATGATCTACCTGATGTCATTTTGCACTTGAAATGATTCCGTTAAGTAAGAGTTACAGTGCTGCTCATAAGTTTACATACCCATGCTAAAGTTGACTAAAAAGAGGAATAAAAAAAAAAATCATCTTTTGGAAATTGATCTTAATGCTTTAATTAAAAAAAAATTGAAAAAATCTAACCTTTTAAGGGCACCAATTTTCTTTGTGAATTAATAATTTATCGTAAATAAATGTTCTTCCTTAAAATACAGGAGGCATAAGTCAGTACACTCCTATGTTAAATTCCCACAGATGCAGGCAGATGTTTATTTTTAAAGGCCAGTTATTGCATTGATCCAGGATACTATGCATCCTGATAAAGTTCCCTTGGCCTTTGGAATTAAAATAGCCCCCCCATCATCACATACCCTTCACCATACCCCCCCATCATCACATACCCTTCACCATACCCCCACATCATCACATACCCTTCACCATACCCCCACATCATCACATACCCTTCACCATACCTTGAGATTGGCATGGTTTTATGTCAGTTAGCCTAATGGCTGGTTTGATTTGCATTGAGAGATGATTTTATGGAAAGTACCCCATGCCAATCTCTACGTATGGTGAAGGGTATGTGATGATGTGGGGGTATGTGATGATGTGGGGGTATGGTGAAGGGTATGTGATGATGTGGGGGGGGCTATTTTAATTCCAAAGGCCAAGGGAACTTTATCAGGATGCATAGTATCCTGGATCTACGAAATAAAAATCTGCTTGCCTCTATGGGAATTTAACATAGGGCTGTACGTATGCCTCCTGTATTTTAAGGAAGAACTTTTTTTATTTTTTTACGATAAATTATTAGTTCACAAAGAAAATTGCTGTCCTTAAAGGTTAGATTTTTCCTTTTTCTTTTTTTTTAATTAAGGCATTAAGATCAATTTCCAAAAGATGATTTTTATTCCTCTTTTTAGTCAGCTTTAGCATGGGTGTGTAGACTTATGAGCACAACTGTAACTGGGAGCATTGGCCCTCATTCACCAATATCTTCCTAAGTTATCTCTTAAATATGTTCTTAAGAAAGTCCCTAAGAAAAGTCTATTCATGACGTGTTCTTAAATAACCGAATTGTTCGCACCTGTGTTCTTAGGATTGATGAATCCCACGTCTTCGTAATTGAAAGCGCGTGTCAGTTGTTCCTAATTGGCATAAGAAAACTCCCCGCAAATTCCCATATAAGGACATGACACTTCCTGTGTACCTCCTGGGAAGTACTGAGATGGTTGTCGGAGTCGCAGATGACTTGTACATTGCAGTGGTGGAGGAAGTACTGAATCTCAGTACTTAAGTAAAAGTACAAATAACCAGAGACATAGTTACTTTAGTAAAAATAGAAGTACCATAATGACAACCCTACCAAAGTAAAAAGTACCTGATATTAAATGTACTTTAAGTATTAAAAGTAAAAGTACTTGCATAACGAGTTATTCTCTTAATATTATTTGCATACTACCATTTTTAAATGGTAATATGTCCACTACCACAAACGAGGCCTGGCTTTTAAAAAAAAGTTCCTATCCTAACCAGCATAAAACGGAAATATGTTGAATGCGGTTGGTTTTATTCATGGATTTATTTTAAGACAGTTTTATTTTCTATAACCATGGGAGCGTAAGCAAATAAAGTGTGTGAAGCAGCGGAATGGGGAGGCGATGTGAAGAGGTCCAGCCAAATAAATAAGATATGAACGCGTCTTACGCAGCCTGGCAGAGAAGTAAACAATGCTGTGGAGAGAAATGGATGGCAACTATGATTTTAAAAACGGGAATAATAATAAAAAAACAAACACTTTCACTTTTTACCGGAGGCTGTATTACCGAGGGTCAGCAGCCCGGGCTCTGGAGCACCGGAGCCGGCTTGGAAGCCAATGAAGGATCGGCAGAAAAACTGATCAGAAAATGTAACGGAACGTTATAGAAATGTACTGGAGTAGAAAGTATAGATAATTGCTGCAAAATGTAACGAAGTAAAAGTCAAAAGTATGCACTATTGATTCTACTTAAAGTGATGGTTCGGAGTAATTTCACCCTAGGGTCCTTTGCCCCATGACCTCGAGCCAAAGAGAGCAGGCAAGTGTTCATAAACTTCTGGTGTACTTACAAACTTTCCAATCCATCGTTTTATGAGTACATAACCTATTTGTACTACTGTAGACGTTTGGTATAGTTTCGGGCATTATTAGTGGGGTAACTTACGAGATACAAACGTGGGTCCGTTAGCACCTGCGCTAAGCTATTCAGCTGATAACGCTACTCTAGCTAACTCTCCCAATGTTAGACCCAGGTGAAAAAAGCTTCTGGGGGGGTGTTTGGCTCGACGTCATGGTGCAAAGCACCCTAGGGTGAAATTACTCCGAACCATCACTTTAAGTAAAGTACAGATACGTGAAAAATGTACCTAAGTACAGTAACGAAGTATTTGTACTTCATTACATTCCACCACTGCATTTTGGCCCTATAAATAGCGCGATCAATCACCAAATAACGCAGGATTTAATCAGTTTAATTGCTGATGTAAATTGCAGTGTTTGTGTTTCTTTGCATACTATGATTATTTTTTTTTCTTCCAACAAATGATCAGAAATGCATTACAGTAAAATTCTATCATTGTAAACAACTGTAGAATTAAATAAAATGCAGTAACCAATTATTTAGAGCAAACGGTCATCACTCAAATGTGCGTAAGAGTGCTCTTCAGTGTTCGTAGATTTTGTTCTTAGCTAAGAACAAATCCAAGATAAGAAAACTTTAGTGAATGTCAGAATCTTCGTAAAATGTGCTTAAGTGGAGTTTAAGAACACATTTCTTCGTAAGAACGGTTGGTGAATGAGGCCCATTGTTTTCCTGGCTTTCGTTAACTACTCTCGGCTGGATCAACGGGACTCGTTTGGTGGTCAGTTAAAGTCTATTTCTCACACTTCTCTTGAACACATTGAGCAAATTTGGGTAATCATTATGACTCGTCAGTGAAGATCCAGTGTTATTTAGTTTTTCTTACTACTTGAGAATTTACGTATTAGTAGTGGGAGACCATGAAGTCAAGTGTGGGTGGTGTTGTGGGAAGAAGTGAGAAGCTTTGACATCCATTATTACATACCTGCAAACTAGTCGCTTTTCGGCAAAAATCGCCGTTTTGAATGGGAAAACGTCATCCAGGTGAATCGTGTGGGTCCAAGTTTTTATTTGGGGGGGGTCCGAGACCGGTGCTAATACGGCACCGGCGCCTTAACGACCGTTATCTACCGGACCGAATAGCAGCGCGGATTTCGGTGCCTTATTTAGGTGCCGCTTAAATGCCTGCGCTTCTCTCTGATGCTCCGAAAACAGACGTTGGAGGGAACTGAAACATCGACGCACTGGATGCTAGTTAACACTACACTTGGCAGCAGGTAACGTTAGCCTACTGTTAGCTAGCAGCTGGAGTAAACACGGTTAAAATGCTGACAGCTAAACGGTGTAGAAGTGGGTCTGGATTTCACTGTGTAGGATTCCAACAACCGTCTGTAGCTGCCAACACAGACTCAGCCTCGCCAGCCTCATGGTGCATTCGAAGTAATTGTAAAATACCCTTTTCCCATCCAGTGGTTGTTTTTGTCGTTAATAGGAATTTACTTGTGAAATAAGTTATTTTTGTAAGTTATTACATTTTTAATAAATCATTTCATTTTGACCCTGTGGCCTTAGCACTACATAAGCCGTTCTGTAATGTTGCCGTTTTTTTGCTACATGAGAATTGAATGCAAATCTGCAGCAGGGAGATACGATTTGTGTTTGTTCCTGTTTCGAGAAGGGCAGATCCAAGGAGGTACGCCTCTCCTCACAATGCGTAGCTCCTATGGTGCCATTTTGATGCTAACAAGCACTCATTTTGGCGTC
This sequence comes from Perca fluviatilis, assembly GCF_010015445.1. NCBI lineage: Eukaryota > Metazoa > Chordata > Actinopteri > Perciformes > Percidae > Perca > Perca fluviatilis. The sequence goes on along the minus strand of NC_053123.1, from coordinate 31,039,997 downwards.
ACTTTGACAGCGAATAACTTTACATCTGAAGCGTTTAAAGGCTCTATTTGTCCATTGTTTATTTCTAAAGAAACACGACAGTGTATAAAAGGCTCCATTACCTTGTTATGGCTCCGCAGCAGATGTTTTTTTATGTAAAAATAGGCTAACAATTGTGTCCACGAGACTTACTGTCGCATAGTAGAAGAATTACCGTATAGTACAGGAGAAGCTCGCAGGCAGTTTGGACTCACATTAGCTGTTTAAGTTTAATTACTAATGTTAACTAGCATTTTAGTTAGCAATAATTAGCCTGTGCCCATGTTATCTCCTTACATATACCTACACTCTCCGTCTCTGTAAGATTGGGAATGATTGAGATTTCTCTTGGCACAGCTACCAGAAGACTTACAACTTTCAGACAGGTTGCTCACGTCACATCTGCGTCTTCAAGCTCAGTTGGAGGCTGCTCAGTAACGCTCAGCCAGCACCGGAAAAGTGCTTCTAATATCCTTCACTGGACTCTGTCCAGAGACACGGGATCTGTTGGTCCATTTTATATCCTGTCTATGGGCAGAACTTATGGTTAGCGTTGCACTGATGAAGTGTCCTCAAATGAACCCTTAGCCAAAGTAGGCTCTCTGATATGTCAAACTGTAGCTGCTGACCCAGCATTATCCGTCTTCTCCTGATTTTTCTGCGGGGGTACTTGCGGCTCCGTGAGCGTGCAACGGAAATTCGCACGACCCGGGTTTCTGCTCTGAAGCTGCAAGAAACCTCTTGCATTTTTATCGTTGGGTGTCCTGTGCCTCCTCAATAGAGACCCAGGTGGACCCTTTTACCCACTGTGGCTCCGTTTCTCGAGGGGATTGTGCTGCCAAACGTCTAGTTTTACTCCTACGGATTTAGAGGCCATTTTGGCACTACATCGTGTGCAATGAGCCCCTTCTCTCGCTGTCCCGAAGGGAGCAGAGCATCACTGCCTCTGACAGAATCACAAACAGCTTCTTCTTTTTTTTTTCGCACCACTAATAGCTCCAAGAGGCTCTATGATCTTCAACAGTTTCTTCCATTACATCACGCTTGTAAAAAGTGAGGTGCCAACATTTCAGTCCTCCGACTCGGCACAGCCAGACACTCAAAGCTACGTCCTTAATATCCAGCTGATTACTGACTGGTTGAATTGTCACACCAGGGTGGAATATTGTATTTGATTACTACTTAACATTTGGGGTTTTTGGGTTTGTCCCACATTGATTTAAGCCAACAGTTGCACTTTTGGAAACTGTAGCTTGAACTCCATTTTACAGCTTGGGATTGGGTGCTGTCTGCTCATTTTTAGGCAACGCTGGCCATTTAATTTTTCAGTAAAGCTGTCTGCTCTTTCAGTGGCAGGTGTAACAAGCTCGCAGTTTGAACAGTTTCTGAACCGAGCCGCTTAAACCGAGCCTGATGCCTCTGCTGATTTGCGGTGACCTTTCTCGTTTTGTTTTGCACACTGCTGCCCCTCTACCTCACCCATGACTTTGAAAGCCTGCAGTGTTGTTTCCCTGCCAAGCTTGTATGCCTCCATCTCTGAGGCCTGGGGAATGTGTCAATGGGGGAAGGGAGGGTGTCATGTTGGGTTTGCGAGGAGGGATTACATCACCCTGAGGCCAAGGCCAAGGCCCAGAGGAATGCTGAGCTGTCAAATGCTGGAGTGGTGCTCACCCGGAGAAACACTGGCCCAACTATCCAGCCTGTCCGTACGAGCTCGTGATAGTATTGGGGATGTTAATGATTAACCGTAAGCAGACAATAAGAATTTTGACGGATTAGTCAGTTAAACAGTTAAAAACAAATTAACAAATAAAAGTTTGTAAAGGGAAAATAGGCTATACAATCTATTTCCTAACTGCTTTTTGGCTTGCTAGTGGCAACTTTGTACGAGCAAGTGGCTCTTGCCCGGGGGGACCAGGACTCTAATCTAAATTAGCATACGTAGATAGAATTAAATATTTTGTTCCAAAGTTTGTTCCATGTTAAAAATCCATCCGAAACAAGCTTTGCAACAAGAAAAGATTAGAAATGGCACGCCAATTTGAAAGTACAACAAGTTTGAACATTTCATGCCATAGAATCTTATATAGTACACCAAAGGGCACCCCTGTAAATGGAGCCAAATTGTGTTATCTGCTTGAACTATTTGGAAAAATGTGCAGTGGTTTTGCTGTCAGATCTCCTTTTCTAAAGGAGAGAGGAGTGCTTTTGCTTATCTTTTGGCTGGAGTCTGCCTTACGCTGTGTGTCACAACCTATTCGGTAGAAGAGCTGTGCTTTCCAAGCATTCACTTTGGATTCTGCCCGATAGGGAGGAGAGGGTGAACTCAGAGCACAGAGGGAAGGGAGGGAGGGAGGGAGGGAGGGAGAGAGGGAGGGACCAGATGAACGAGGAGGAGGCACATGGAGACGGGGAGGAGGAAATGGGGGCAATGAGTTCTCTCTGTGTGTGTGTGTTCGTGTGTGTGTGTTTGTGTGTGTGTGTTCCAGTCAGCGGCGAGCGCGGTGCCCTGTCGCTTCATACAGGAGAAAAGGCTTCATGCTGACATGCAATTGCCATTGTTGTCATAGCTACACAGTGAGTGGGTTGAATTGGAAACTGGTGTTTGTTTTGGTATTAATCTGCTCTTGTCTCTGTAGACCAGTTGGTTTCAGCGCTGTTAAGAGACGACTTTAAAGAGACGAGTTTCTTGCTAACACGACAGCAGACCCAGCGCTACACCTATGTGAAGTCAGCCTTGAGCTCGTGGACCAGAAACTCTGTTGATTACTGTCTGGATTAATGGATTAGTTGTTTGGTCTGTAAAATGTCAGTGTTTCCCAAAGGCCAAGATGACGTCCTCAAATGTCTTGTTTTGTCCACAACTCAGTTATTATATCATATTCAGTTCACGTTATCAGAGGAGTGAAGAAACTAGAAAATATTCACATTTTCACGTTTGAATCAGATAATTTTATTCTTTTCCATAAAAACATGACACACAAATCGATCAATTGATTTAATAGTTGACAATTAAAAGGGTTCCTGCGGGATCTTTCAGTCTAAAATTCTGAACTTTAAATTTAAGGCCTTAAAAGGAGAGAGTCGTAGCCTACAGAGAGAAAGTATGGAGTGGTAGCCTACAAAGAGAAAAGTATGGAGTCATAGCCTCCAAAGAGAAAAGTATGGAGTCATAGCCTACAAAGAGAAAGTATGGAGTGTTAGCCTACAAAGAGAAAAGTATGGAGTCATAGCCTCCAAAGAGAAAAGTATGGAGTCATAGCCTCCAAAGAGAAAAGTATGGAGTCATAGCCTCCAAAGAGAAAAGTATGGAGTCATAGCCTCCAAAGAGAAAAGTATGGAGTCATAGCCTCCAAAGAGAAAAGTATGGAGTCATAGCCTCCAAAGCGGAGCTCTAGAGTCTTTGCTCAGTAACAAAACCAGCAGAACGCTGCCCTCAGAACGTTGGTTCGGTGTGTTGTAGTTCTTTCTGGGGGATATTGGTGTTGGTACCTACGCGGTGATAAAACTACAAATCCCATAATAAATGCAATACCTGCCCGCGAAATACGTCTGCGTCTCCTCAGAGTTTGTTTAAAGTTCGGCTAGGCCTACGCGTGGGAAATGGGAAAGCGTACTTTTTAACGAGACATGCCTAGATCAGTGTTTTCCGCTGTTGATAACAAGCGGTACCCGGCTCCAGGTACGAGGCTCGCTGCAAACTTTGTTAAAAAAGAAAAATTCAATTAGGGACTCTGGGTGTGAAGGCGCTGGAGTCACACGCCAGAGCGGAGAAACACAAGCTAACCGCAAAATGCCTTCAGCAGACTGGGCCAATTAGCCAGTTCTGTAGGTCTTAAATTTCAATCTTTATGGTCTTTTAAAAGGTCTTAAATTTGACTTACTAAAACCTGCAGGGACCCTGAATCAATTGATTCATCTTTGCAGCTCTAGTGCTCTTTGTGTGCTGGTGTAGTATTTAGGATGGGCCTACGGAAGATTTGAAAAAGAAACCCCGTTGCATGATTATGATCTTTTGAAAAAAACAGTTGTGCGTTGTTGTGTTTCTGTACACAAGCGATACGGTGGTGAATCAACTTCGTGTAATTTACCTCTATCTCTTCAGTCGCAGGGTGTAAATGACTGACAGCTGGTCGTTGGGGAACAGGACGTTGAATCTTCCAGTTAAACTTTTAAGCACCTCGTAGCACTTATGAGGTTATAAGCTTATTGTCTGGAAAGCCCTGAATTAAGACCTCAGGGATTCGGAACTGTGAAATTGTCCATTCAGACTGGCAGGCTAGCGGCGAAAGCGCAGAGTCTTGAAATCTCCTCTTTTTGTTGTCCGTGGATCAATTGGAAACATTTCAAGCGAGCAGTGGACTTATGGGCAGCTCAGACAAAAGCGTGGCAAAATGAGACGGAACAACAAACACAGAAGCTTTCATCGTTTTCTTTTTTAGAATTTGCTGAATTCTTTGTCCGAGTTAGGGCTGCACGATATGACCTAAAATCGTGATTAATTGCCCATTTTACCTGTGCACTGGTGTGATAGGTGTGATAGGGCATTCCTCCAACTAAATGTAGAAAAGACAAAGGATATATGCTGATTGATTTTAGGCGCAAGTCATCGACTCCACAGAACATTACCATCAAGGGGCAGAGGGTGGGATTCGTAGAAACATACAAGTATCTAGGCAGTTTGATCGACAATAAGTTAAATTTTAATTTTAACACTGAGATGCTTTGCAAAAAAGGCCAACGACGACTGTTTTGTCTTCGCAAACTGTCAAAATTTCGTGTCGATAAGACCCTCATGACCCTCTTTTTATAAATCATACATTGAGTCTACTACTACTACTAACATTCTCAGTAATTTGCTGGTATGGTAATCTTAGTGTCAAGGCCAAAACTGCTCTTTCCAATATAGTGAAGGTCAGCAGTAAAATTATAGGTGTCCAGCAGTGTAGCCTCTCTGACCTGTACAATAGACAGGTAGTTAGGAAGGCCAATGTAGTTATCTCTGATAGCTCCCATCCCCTTCATTCAGAGTTTCAGATCTTACCTTCTGGGTCTCGGTTTAGATTACCTCCAGTAAAGAGCAATAGATACAAGCACTCATTCGTCCCGACAGCTATCTCTTTTCTAAACTCAGCTCGGAAGAGTAGAGAGACTATAACTTTTAAATAGTGATGGGGTTATTTTAATATGTATAGTATTGACTGATGGCGATGATGTTGTTGTTGATGAAATAGTGATTATTTTTGTGGAAATGTTGCTATAATATTTTTATGAGGAATATTGTTAGATGTTCCTTTTAACATATGGTTCCTTTAACATATGGTCGTATTTATCTTCTCAATTCTCAGCTGTTTAACCAGAGCTTGTAACATCAAGTATTTTTATGTAGTTTGGTTTTGCATTTGTGACTGTCTTGTGTTTATGTCTTGCTGCAGAACAAATTGCCCTACGGGGACAAATAAAAAGTCTAAAATCTACCTCTAACGATAAATGAACGATAATTAATCATGTTGTTCTAAATCATCTTTTCTGTTCGGTTAGTTTTTTTTGGGGGGGACAAGTTGCTCAGTTGACTCGGACTCTGTGTTTGAGTTATCCTTCGTTATGCTTTCCATGCGGCTGACTGGTCCGGGCGAAGTCACATGACTACACACGCGGTACAATGGTTTTAAGGAGAAAGTAGGCCTATCAACAGGAATAAATTACCGGAATGCTCGTCATGGGAATAATACGTCGATAACGGCTTCAGCATTTCGATGTCGATACATTTTCCATGAATCGTCCAGCCCTAGTCGGAGTCATTATGAAATTCAGTGTTTCCGCTCCAAGTTACAGTACATGTCCAGTTACAGCTGTAGAGCCCATACAGCAGCGTCATTTCCCTTCTACCTGGGACCATGGTTGTTGGCACATCAGCGGGCTCTGCCTTCCTTAATTTTTAAATGCAAAGGCCCGTGATCACATGTCATTATCTAGATCCAGATCACATGATGATACCACATGATGTGGTACTTTTGGATATTACAGGGTGTCCGCGGGGTTTTAAAAAGTATTAAAAGGTAGTAAATCAAATTAGTAAAAATTAAGGCCATTAAAAGATATTGTTGTCCATTTGTTTTATTATGTCTATTTAAGTTGATCTTGTAAAGTTTGTGTGATATTCTATCCTATCCCGCATCGGGTGATAGCCTATTTTAGCCTGCCAAGCCAGACCCACATCCAGATGTTGGGTCTGGGAACTCACAATTGACGGAGCTCAATCTGCGGGACGGGATAAACGGTTGTCTTTCAAATTCCCTCTCACGCAATAGGATAGCGCTACAACCAGGCAGAGCAACGAAGAAGGTAGCGGAGCTAGTTGATAGATTAAACTTTTGCCGTATCGGGTCGGCAAAACTCCGAACACACCTTCCTTTTTTAAGAATGACTTCAGTGCCGTTCTTTGTTCTTTTGTCAAAGAAATGCTGAACTCCAAGTCTTCCAGAGTCGCGGCCGAAGCCGATTGCAAAGACCGCTGTTAGCCAGCAGCAGCAGCTCTTCTCTGTTTTCAAGTTGTTTGTATCCCACAAAGATGAACAGAGATCCTGAGTGGTGGATCACACAGGTGAAGAGTATAGTGCAAACATTCCTCCAGGGCAAGCAGGTGGCAGGTGGCATCTCAGCTGGTAAGAAAATCTTGTATAGGGACAGTAGAAGTGGATTGGTTATTCAGATTGATTAATGACGTGTGTTAGCGGTCTTGGTGTGCAAGGTGGTTTCTCTTAACAGTGTGGAAGTGTCATTGCTTTTACCTAAATAATTTATTTGAACAAGTTCTGAAAAAACTCTATGTACTCCTAGCTCTCGATGTAGATACTGTGATGGTTGACAGTGTTTTCTCCAGCATTGTTTTCAGCAGCGGGGGTGGGGGTGTTGAACGTCAAAAAGTAAAGTTATCTGAAACCAGCGTGTAGATTCTTTTTAGCATCTCACATCACACTACTACTACAGTCAGAAACATTGATTGTGCCAAAATATGAACAAGAACGTTGCTGTCAATGGGCTTATCTGCTAACATTAGCTACCGACCGTTGGCTTAAAACCATCCAGCAAATAGACTGTGCCGTTACCTGAAACCGGTGATTAACGTCACCGCTCATTATACACAGTTTGACAACAAAACAAAACGCTGAGTGAACATTACTAGCTACGTTTGTCATGTTGGTTTTGAGCGGTATGCACCCCTAGTGGGGAAGAAAAAGCACTTCCCATGAGATCGCAGGTTCACTTAGTTTCAAATGGTTAGAATGGCATGCATGTCTGTATGTCTGTCTTCTTGTATTTCACTTGTCTAATGGAATATTTTCTGTGTACTCATTTGTATGTCTGTACATACAGAATAAGGTTCACTTAGTTTGAAGTGGTTATAATGGCATCAGTGAATGCTTGTTTCTTTGAACTGCTTTAATTTATGATTTTATTTCATCTATTAATTTGAAGGTGAAATAAATGAAAGATGGGTTAGGGTTGCAAGATGTTTCCAAAGTCAGTGAGTCTAATCTATTCTGTTGACTTTCCCTATCTGCGTTGTTCTATTGTCCTAGAGGGTGTATTTTTAGTGTCAGGGTCTGCCGTAGGGTCAGATTCGCCGTGTACTTACTTACGTACCCACGCCGTCGATTTAACGCAGAAGCATAAATTGGCATTAAGAGGGGGCAGCCCTACTATTCCGCAAAGGTACCGTTGGCGTATCTGGGGCTTAGTGCTCTCGATGGTGTTTTTTGCCTCCATTGTCGCCTTGGGCAGTCAGACAATTCTCCAGCGCGGACTCTGCACTGTGGTTTGGCAATGCAAGACTTAGACGTTACAACCAACAGTTTAGGTAGCTAGCTAACAAATATCCATCAACTAACTAAGCTTCTGAAGAAGCTGCTTCCTGTTGCTGTAATGTGCTGATGAGACGGCCAATTAAGTGTAATTTCTGTGGCACTTCAGCTGCAGCTTTGGGAGATGGATGCATACGCACCTTGTTAACATCGGGCTAGAATGCATCTCAAACCATGTACCATCATGGTTTCTAATGCTTTTTGGTTTCATTTTGTAAGTTTTAAAAAAAAAAAAAATTTTATATCTTAAAAAAAAAAAAGAAGCTAGTCACAGTCATACCTAAATTATCAACACATTATCACTGTTGAAGTATTGAGTCATATTGTAATGTCTGAGTTTGTCATTGCCCAGCTCTGAAGAATGTTTGCGAAACCACCACTGATTCCAGCTGATTAATCTTATCTGGTGGTAGAAGAATGTGCCAACTGGCCATGATATGACCGTAAAGCCCAGTTCAGACCAAAGATTTGCGACGAGACGAGTGGAGACTTGCAACTTCTTGCAACGAGCCGCTCTGCAGCGTTCTGAAAGCTGCCAGTTCACACCAATGAGACGAGACGGTGTATCATCTCCATGGCAACGACTCTTTGTACTTCCGTCCTAACTTCCCACTTTTAGGCTTTTTTGTAGCTGGATATATCATTTGTTTCATCTAAATATGAATGTAGATCAAGTTAGTGGTATTGAGAAGCTTGCTACAGTTACATTTCTAGAGATGAATCGGCGAAAACACGTTTTATTTCTCTGATTCACGGCTTTGTTCTAACGCCGCTGGGCGCTCTCTTGCTTCAGTCACTCTCTAGCTCGCGCGACCATATAACGTTACCGTGCTCGCTGAGGCTCCGTCTAAAACTCTCCCATTTCGACCAGCTGTTTGTAACATAAAAAAAAATGGATTATGGATTTTTTATGGAACTTTTATTTCTAAAGTTTATAGCTGACTTTACCAGCTGACTTCTCTATTGGCTGTTGTAACAGGAGACGTCTCTTATGTTGTAAAACCAGCCTCTGGAGACTCCACCAGCTGACTTCTCTATTGGCTGTTGTAACAGGAGACGTCTCTTATGTTGTAAAACCAGTCTCTGGAGACTCCACCAGCTGACTTCTCTATTGGCTGTTGTAACAGGAGACGTCTCTTACGTTGTAAAACCAGCCTCTGGAGACTCCACCAGCTGACTTCTCTATTGGCTGTTGTAACAGGAGACGTCTCTTACGTTGTAAAACTAGCCTCTGGAGACTCCACCAGCTGACTTCTCTATTGGCTGTTGTAACACGTGACGTCTCTTACGTTGTAAAACCAGCCTCTGGAGACTCCACCAGCTGACTTCTCTATTGGCTGTTGTAACAGGAGACGTCTCTTACGTTGTAAAACCAGCCTCTGGAGACTCCACCAGCTGACTTCTCTATTGGCTGTTGAAACAGGAGACGTCTCTTACGTTGTAAAACCAGCCTCTGGAGACTCCACCAGCTGACTTCTCTATTGGCTGTTGAAACACGGGACGTCTCTTACGTTGTAAAACCAGCCTCTGGAGACTCCACCAGCTGACTTCTCTATTGGCTGTTGAAACAGGAGACGTCTCTTATGTTGTAAAACCAGCCTCTGGAGACTCCACCAGCTGACTTCTCTATTGGCTGTTGTAACAGGAGACGTCTCTTACGTTGTAAAACCAGCCTCTGGAGACTCCACCAGCTGACTTCTCTATTGTCTGTTGAAACACGGGACGTCTCTTACGTTGTAAAACCAGCCTCTGGAGACTCCACCAGCTGACTTCTCTATTGGCTGTTGAAACAGGAGACGTCTCTTATGTTGTAAAACCAGCCTCTGGAGACTCCACCAGCTGACTTCTCTATTGGCTGTTGTAACAGGAGACGTCTCTTACGTTGTAAAACCAGTCTCTGGAGACTCCACCAGCTGACTTCTCTATTGGCTGTTGTAACAGGAGACGTCTCTTACGTTGTAAAACCAGCCTCTGGAGACTCCACCAGCTGACTTCTCTATTGGCTGTTGTAACACGTGACGTCTCTTACGTTGTAAAACCAGCCTCTGGAGACTCCACCAGCTGACTTCTCTATTGGCTGTTGTAACAGGAGACGTCTCTTACGTTGTAAAACCAGCCTCTGGAGACTCCACCAGCTGACTTCTCTATTGGCTGTTGAAACAGGAGACGTCTCTTACGTTGTAAAACTAGCCTCTGGAGACTCGACCAGCTGACTTCTCTATTGGCTGTTGTAACAGGAGACGTCTCTTACGGTCTAAAACCAGCCTCTGGAGTCTCCACCAGCTGACTTCTCTATTGGCTGTTGAAACAGGAGACGTCTCTTACGTTGTAAAACCAGCCTCTGGAGACTCCACCAGCTGACTTCTCTATTGGCTGTTGAGAAACAGGAGGCGTCTCTTACGTTAAAACTAGCCTCTGGAGACTCGACCAGCTGACTTCTCTATTGGCTGTTGTAACAGGAGACGTCTCTTACGTTGTAAAACCAGCCTCTGGAGACTCCACCAGCTGACTTCTCTATTGGCTGTTGAAACAGGAGACGTCTCTTACGAAAACATGACACTATGTTGTAACAGGAACTCTCTTCTTTAAAACTACTCTGAGACTGACCATGCTTTTTGTAACAGGAGACGTCTCTTCCGGTCTAAACCACCTCTGGAGTCTCCACCACTACTCCTATGGCTGTTGAAACAGGAGACGTCTCTTACGTTGTAAAACAGCCTCTGGAGACTCCACACTGACTTCTCTATTGGCTGTTGAAACAGGAGACGTCTCTTACGTTGTAAAACTAGCCTCTGGAGACTCGACCAGCTGACTTCTCTATTGGCTGTTGTAACAGGAGACGTCTCTTACGTTGTAAAACCAGCCTCTGGAGACTCCACCAGCTGACTTCTCTATTGGCTGTTGAAACAGGAGACGTCTCTTACGTTGTAAAACCAGCCTCTGGAGACTCGACCAGCTGACTTCTCTATTGGCTGTTGTAACAGGAGACGTCTCTTACGTTGTAAAACCAGCCTCTGGAGACTCCACCAGCTGACTTCTCTATTGGCTGTTGTAACAGGAGACGTCTCTTACGTTGTAAAACCAGCCTCTGGAGACTCGACCAGCTGATTCGCACGACACCATCAGCTGGTTTGAGTCGAGCTGAGACGGGCCGGTTCAGACCGCTTTAACTTTTCCCTACGACGTTCTAAAACGGTTTCGTCTGATCGTGAACCTTTTGGTCTGAACTGGGCTTAAGAAGTCGGATTATTTTCAGTCTCGCCATTAGTGTTGGCCTATATGTTTCTCCACATTTCAATTTTATTTTATTTTTTTACTTAACCTACTCTGTTTCTGTGGCTTTTTTTCCAGGGCAATCAAGGCGTTCCAGGAGGTGCTTTACATCGACCCCGGCTTCTCGAGAAGTAAAGAGATTCACCTGAGACTGGGACTCATGTTTAAAGCCAACACAGACTACGAGTCAAGCCTAAAGGTAAATCTAAAACCCCTGGGAATATTCTCACATTGTGTAATAGTCATATGGCTGCACGCTATGACAAAAAAATATCCAATGGTGATTATTTTGACTGATATTGTCATTGCGATATGATTCACAGTCTGGGGAAGACTTGGGTGCACGTATTTGTCGGGGGAGGGGGGTTGAGGCGACCTTCCTCAAGAAAATGTTAAGTTTTTCAGTGGAAAAAAAACAATCCCTGTACATTTTGTGTCTCTTTGTAGCCGTGTGGTGTCTCTTTTTTTGGTCATTTCTGTTTTCTTTGGGGTAGTTTTGGGTCTCGGTGGTCATTTGGCATCTCTTTGTAGTCAGTTTGTGGTAGTTTTGAGTTTCTTTCTTTCTTTTTAAAGATTTTTTTTGGGGCATTTCAGCCTTTTTAAAGGTGCTCTAAGCGATGTTGGGTGACGTTACTTCTTGCTGACGTTAAAAGTATTTTCAAACAAAACGAAGACTAGCTCGCTCCTCATCCCGTCCTCTCCCTTCTGTGCTTCAGCGCACTAACAAAAAATATTGTAGCCTATAAAAAACGCGTGACATCGCTTAGAGTACCTTTTTTTTTTTTAATGGAAAGAACAGATGGATAGGAAAGGGGAGAGAGAGAGGGGGATGACATGCAGGAAATCGTCTCAGGTCGGACTCAAACCCTGGACCTTCTGCGTCGAGGTATACACCTCTATATATGTGCGCCTGCTCTACCAACTGAGCTACTTTTGTGTTTCTTTTTCACATCGTTTTGGCCCGTCATTATCACCATATCGGTGTCTAAAACGTTGGAAAAGCTAGAGCAGTTCATACATAACAAACACTCAAAAAGCTCCAAGATAAAACTTAAAGCCGAAGAAGTCCGACTCCAATCCTTGGATCTGAGAAAAGTCTTTTTTTAGTAACGTCTAAAAGTCCATTCGGTCTCGGGTGCTGCCCAAAATGTCTCGGGTGCTGCACCTAAACCTTACAACGGCGGGGGAAAACCCTGGAAATGATCCACGATTTTGGAGGGAATAATCAATTTTGTATCATTATTCTCATTTTCATTGAAAAATATTAAAATTAAAAGAATTAAAATGATTATATTTGGATTTTTGTGTGGCTCTGTACCAAACGGACGGGGTGATTTTTTCACACTTATTTTTGGCAGCTAGATTTTATTTTATTTTGTATTTATTTTATTTTTTTTTTATGACTGGACAAGTGGGGGGAAAAAAAAACAACCTTAGTGTTGAACCCTGCACAGTGGACTCATGTTCCATCCATTCCGGTCTGTATTGTACACCCGATGTGTAGTCATAGAAGCCTCCTTCCTGCCGAAACAGACTTGACCTCCCCCAGTCCTCAGATTAACAAAGGCTGGCGGGTCATGTGATCCGTCCCGTCTGTCTGAGCTAAACCCGTCTCCTATCTGCAGACACCTGTGCACCATTGACGTCCCGGCAGTAACGAAGGGCTTTCTCAACGGAGCCTATGGATCTATTGTTGGCTGAGAGTCCTGGTTCCCTTTTTCGGGACAGGCTGCTATCTGATCCTGGGCTTTGTCCTACTGCAGACATTCTGTCACAGGAGGTTTTAAAAAAAAAACAACAACAAAAAAACCCCACATTTGAACGCACACAGTTGAACCTTGCAGGGCATTGGTTTGCGTTCAAACTTCAAAGTTGTGTGGTGAATGGAATAATCCCTTTTTGTGATTTTGAGAAATATGATGTTATTATAATTCAATATTCGCGATTGAATCACCACCTTTTGACTAGGGTTGCAAGATATTAGGAAAATATGCCACAAGGTTATTGAATATCACAAAACGGATATTAAAGTGTACTCGGTTCTGCTGCTTTCCGTATTCTGCTAAAATACAACAAACTTGCTTGTTGAATTTAAAACCATTGAAAGGAAATCATTCCCAACTTTCTTATATTGAACAAATTGAATTGAATGTAAAGGGCACCACAAAAAAAGGAATTAGTTATATTATAAAGTGCCGTTGTCTGATTCTGATATTTTCTTTCAACCATCACAAAAAACCTCTGAGTGTCTTTCGCGGTGTGGTTATTGCGAAAGTTGATATCACAAAGACGCTATATTGTGCAGCCCTGGTTTTATTAAAGCATTTAAATGCATAATGTTGAGCCTCGCAGAGCCTTGTTTTGCGTTTTAATGTTCGAGGCTGTGTGGTAAATGGGATTATCCCTTTTCTGATTAAGAGACATGTCATTATAATGTAATATTCGCGATTGAATCGGCGCCTCTGACACGGTTCGACAACGGGCAAACTGAACATTTAAGATTCTCAAAGGTAGTAGCAAACGAAAGAAAAACCCCCCTTCAAAAAAAAAAAAAAAAGATTGTGTAGTGTCTAGGAGGCGATGCACTGTGTGTGTGTGTGTGTGTGTGTGTGTGTGTGTGTGTGTGTGTGTGTGTGTGTGTGTGTGTGTGTGTGTGTGTGTGTGTGTGTGTCGATTCTGCCTGTGTGTGTGTGTCGATTCTGCCTGTGTGTGTGTGTCGATTCTGCCTCGATTCTGCCTGTGTGTGTGTGTCGATTCTGCCTGTGTGTGTGTGTCGATTCTGCCTGTGTGTCTGTCCGTGCTGATTGTGTGTGTGTGCGTGTGTGTGTGTGCGTGTTGATTTTGTGTGTCTGTGTGTGTGCGTTGATGAAATGAGCCAGGACTTAGAGGGAGGACTACGTCCAGAGACAGAGTGCGGACGTGCAGCACGTGCAGCCCCTTTCAGCTCAATACTGGACCACCACAAGCCTCAACACACACACACACACACACACACACAGGCAGAATCAGCACACACATGACTGCCCCAGTTATCCACAGGGAGGGGTGGGTGCACGCTTACAGGAGCAGAGATTGAATAAAGGTAGCGGAGGGAGAAATGAGAGAAGGGAAGTAGAAAGGGGATAACAGGAAATTTGTTAGAAAAGCAGAAGATGAGTGTCCGGAGGAAGGGAATAAAGAGACATGTTTTTATGAAGGATGCATGTTTCACGGTGCTTCCTCTTCTTTCATCCCCCTTTCCTTCTGTGCACATTGGATAGAGGAAGAGATTGAGAGGGAGCAAGTAGAGCTGCAAAAATGAATCGACCAATTGGTTAGTTGTGGACGTTTAGATAATCGGCAACTATTTTATTGATCGGATAATTGGTTTGAGTAATTTTTTCTGTGATTCCAGCTTGTTAAATGTGAATATTGTTCTAGTTTCTTCTCTCCTCTGTGACAGGAAACTGAATATCTTTTGAGTTGTGGACAAAACGAGACATTTGAGGACGTCATCTTGGGCTTTTTGGTGAAACGCTGATCCACATTTTTCACAATTTTCCGTCTTTTTTTTATTTTTTTATAGACCAAACAACTAATCGATCATTCGAGAAAATAATCGACAGATTAAATCGATAATGAAAATAACTGTTGCAGCCGTAGCACCAAGAGATGGACGGACGGCCGCAGTTTCTGAGAATACATTGTAACCTCATTAGGGGCCAGCAAACTGCAGTTTTACATATAATCACACAGAGCTGGGCGATAAGGGGAAAATCAAATGTCACGATATTTCTGACCATTTCTGTCGATATAATATCCGTATATTGCCCAGCCCTGTAATCACACCTCACTTCTCTCCTTTACCCACGATTATCACATTCCATCAGTGGCTGCTAATTTAGCCAATGGGAGAGAGGGAAACGAGATTGCGAGAGTGTGCGCTGTATATGGGCAAAGTGATGAGTTGGCTGCCGCGTAGCCATAGAGAAGAGCTTTGAGCTGAGAAAGGAGGTGAGATGGAGGGAGGGAGCGGGGGTGGGGGGTGGTTGTGTGTGTACTGCCTGTTCCAGCTTTGAGGTATTGTGTGTCATCTCTCTGCACTCTCTACTGCAGCCGTCTGCTGAATAGTAATCAGTGACACCAGGATAGAGGAGGGGGAGAAAAAAAAAAGATACCAGAAAGAGTGAGTGAGAGAGAGAGAGAGAGAGAGGGAGGAAGGAAGGCGAGACATTGGGAGGGAGGTGGAATACCAAGCTGACAATCCTGCTGCATTATCTACCCGGTGGCAGAGCAAGTGTGAAAGAGAAGGAAAGGGAAGCATAGCAGAGACGGAGGGAGAGATCTACAGGAGGATGCAGTGGGGTTCCAGGAGGAGAGTGATGTGCCAGGGATCTAGGTAACGTGTGTGTGTGTGTGTGTGTGTGTGTGTGTGTGTGTGTGTGTGTGTGTGTGTGTGTGTGTGTGTGTGTGTGTGTGTGTGTGTGTGTGTGTGTGTGTGTGTGTGTGTGTGCGCGCGCGCGCGCGCAGTCTCTGACATTTAGACATCTGGCTGCGATGAGTACGTCTTGATGTTTCTGTGGCTCATAGCTCTGCGTTAAAAGGTGTTTATTCTAAGCTGTGTGTGTGTGTACGTGTGTGTGCACGTGTGTGTGTGTGAAGCTCTTGCGCCCCAGTCTAGATGACAGATGATGGTATTAGGTTTTTACGGTTCCAGCATTTCTATTTTTCTTTTTTTTTCTTCTTTCATCATTCTTCTAAGAAATCCACCACAGTTGACCGGGTGGACTAGGGCAGCACCAGCCGTACAGTCTGTTCTCTAACCATATGCTAGATGCTTGTGTGCAGTTCCTGGTTTCAGGAGGTGCTAATGTTCAAGAGCTGTGAGCTTTTTTTCTTTTCTTTTTTTAACTGACCCAGATAAGAGAGACTGCCGGTTCCTCTTTTGTAAATGCATGACGCCGTGCGTGACTGCATTGGTTCACGGTGCAGCTTTTTCATTGAGTAAGTGCAACGTAACCTGTCACCTTGAAGCCACCTATGGGTTCCTTCGGTGCTTTAACAGGATATGGCACCGAGCTTGGAATTTAGTATTATTCACTTTATCCACTCGGGTGCCTTTTCAGCTGCTGGTAGGGGTGCCTAAATCTGCTCTGTATCTTTCTGGCACCCAGTGAAACCTGCGGTCAGACCTATGGTGGCTTACCAACATGAGTAGCAAGCAACCCGCACGCCACTTGCTTTGTCTCCGTTGTGGTGCAGGGCATTAATTCCCGCCGAAGATTAATTTTCAAAGAGAAAAAAAGAGAGAAAACTCCTGCGCGCACTTGTTATCTCTGCATTGGTTTATTTGTTCGGCCGACGTTGCGGTCACAAGGACCTTTCTCAAGACACATAGAAGTAAAGTGACATAGTGCTTAAATACTTGAAATAACACATGATAAAAAAGTGGCAGTGGCACACAAGACATAACTCAGGTGTATAACTTTTCCCTTGTTTCTCTGTATCTTACAACAAACATGCAAAATACACCAGTAGACTTTGATGCTAGTCTACATTTTAAACCACTGCAACCATGTAAACCCAGGCACCGGCTTAGAGGGAGGTAATGGAGTTGTATGGCAGCCCTAAGGGAGTCAGGAGAAGGCCAGAAGAGAAGCCCCAGAGAGTTGTCTCTGTAGCTGTGTGAAGTACTCAAGGGCTGATGTGTTTAGTGACCCTGGATTGAGATAATGGCTAGCAGCGTGCCACGCCTTGGCAGCCAGGCTAAGCCTCTGCAGACATCGGTCCAACTGCCTTTCGTTCACACGAAGGGATAGGATGCCATTTAAAACTGCTGGATATCAGTGTCTCATTTTGAGCACCGTGTCGTCTGATTGGACTTGAGGAAGGAGGAGGATGGTTGGAGCAAAAGGAGTGATCCACAGACAAGAATATCTCGGGTTCAGCCCCATCCAGCCAACGCTGTCCTCACGTGTTGCGTTCATGGTGTGCTGTGGAACTTCCAGTAGGGCTGCGTATCACCACGGAGTTCCTGAATCGATTTTTTTATTTTGATTCACAACGTCCTGATTTGATTTCTGTTTTCAGTCGACTCAATATTGATTCGCTCAGGAATATTTTGGTTACCATACCATATTTTGCCTGGCTATGAAAGAGATTCTTAGAAGTATGGCTGTAAATTGGACAAGGAACCCTCTAATCTGGTGCATTATTAAAAGTATTAATGTTGTTAAGAATTCACCCCAAAGCAGTTGCATAGAGACAGGAAAAAAAGTGTCTTTCTTCAGTGCAGAGGGTGTGATGTAGAGACAATATACTTAGCCATACACTGTGAAAATGGCCATGGCAGTTCACTGGGCCGGCCCTAGACTTTTGGGGGCCCTAAGCAGGATTCGGTTTGGGGACTCTCCACATTGTAACCTGTTGCCACTGCACTTGGCACTTAACCAACGTGTATTGTAAATATTAGTTTAAGCACTCATAATGTACAAATACATTACGCATTTAAAGACTAATTTGAGACCTATTAGCAGCAACGCCATCTTTAAATAGACCGGCTCTGTTATGAGCTCTATTGTGGGACATTTCAAGTCAAATTTATTTCCTATGACATGGATTCCTTTTAGATTGTCTACTTTCACATGATACCAATATCTTCACTCTAGCTTTAAAAAGGAACCTCCTAAAAGATAAATCTCAGGATTTTATGACTCTATATTGGATCATTCAAATTAAGATTGATTTGAATCGGAATTTTTTATATATATATATTTAAACCCACCCTATCTTTCAGTAAAGGAGATCAGCTGAAGGTGAATACGAATTTCTCCCACAAGCTTTAAGACTTACAGTGCTTAATGTTAAGGACAAGCATTACCAGTAGGGATTAGGTGCTGCTATCACTTTAACAACATGAACATGCAGACAGTTGATTGTGTAAAAGTTTAGGTATTTCTGTTCATAATAAAATGCCTTCTTTCCCCCCCCCCCTTCTCTGCAGCATTTTCAGCTGGCTTTGATCGACTCCAATCTCTGCACTTTGTCCAAAGCTGAAAGTAAGTACTGTCGTTATAATCACCATGGAAACCAGCCGTACGCTGCGGTGTAATGCAATATTAGATTTGATGTACCAGCTTGTCAGTGGTAGACAGCACGCATTGAAAAGGCACAGGGATATTTCTACAGATGCATTTTTCCCCTCTCCGCTAACGTTTCCCTGCTGACTCTGCCTAAGACTGGGGTTGCCTAGGAGACGGCACATTGAGAGAACTGGAAGTGCTTGTGAGCACATTGCACATAGACGCTGTGATTTCAGATTACACATACTCTCTGGGGAAACTGTCCCTCACCCCCTCCTCCCATCTGTGCTCGCAATCTGGGCCCACTGAGGTCCAGGGGGCGACTGCAAAATTTAGCAAAGATTGTGGCTGAGGAAGACCCGGGCAGGGTTGAAACGTTGCAACTCAAACGTATGGGAGAATTAGCAGAGTCTTTTAAGCTGTATCCAGCCCCCTTTTACCCTGCACCTCACCGGTGGGGATGTGCACACTACCACTACCGCTCTACGCAACTGTGTAACATCCCAGATTATATGACAAATTAAACTAGAGCTGCAATGCTTTAATCAACTATTACATTTGACGCCAACTATTCAGTTAATTGGTGTGGTGTGAGTCTTTTTTTTTTTTTTTTTTTTTTAAATGAAAAATCTCTGATTCCAACTTGTTAAATGTGAATATGTTGTAGTTTTACAACTGGATATCTTTTGAGTTGTGGACAAAACAAGACATTTGAGGAGGTCATCTTTTTCAATTGATTAATCAAGAAAATAAACCTAAGTGAAATCCTTATTCCTATTCTCTCTGCTTTTTCCCACAGTTCAGTTCCACATTGCTCATTTGTATGAGATCCAGGTAAGCAATCAATTCCCATTTCTGTTTTAAAATGTAGGGCAGTTTGATGTTGTAACCCACGTTACTGTAGAAGCTGGTGTAGAGACGGCTCTGGGGGTTAAAACGAGCATTGTTCCCATTTTCTCTTGAAGGTCTCGATTCCTTATCTGCTCTCTGAGTCTGACCAGGCTTACATAAAAAAAAAAAGTCTTTATTTCAGTCAATCTTTACTCATGATGAGTGCCTTGAGTTGATCACAGGAGTCACACAGATATCCAGTCATATCACGGAGTATGTTTACACGCACACTAATATTCCACTGAATATAGTTTGTGGCTGTTTACAGCCTCTTGCCTGTTTGCGGCTTACGGTCGCTCTGTGCGTTGCTATGGTTGCTTTACACAAACCAACCAGCCGACCATGCATGCATGGCCAGAAAGAAAAGGAGAAACGCAGCTACTTTTAACCATTATGAAAGACTTGGGACATCAACAGGTTTTTGGAGATGAGCAAACATCACGTTTTTCGAACTTTTCAAGAAGCTGGTTGAAGGAATGATAGCGGGACTCCGTGTCCACGCGGTCAAACAAGTCCGCCACTGGTGGAAAACTTAGAAAAATATCCTATTTTGCACGGCTACATGTAAACGGGAATATTAGTGGAATATTCACTTCAACTAGCCATGTCACCAGCTTAGTGGGAATATTGTCTTTTTCGGAATAAGGGCAAAAACCAAAATATGTCATGTTTCCATCAACACATTTTTATGCGCATTATGAAGTATCACATTAGAAATTGATTGATAGAAATTCTCAAAGTTTTTACGCTCACTTAAGTGGTTTTTTCCTTTTTCCGAAAAAGAGTTGGTAACCCTTTACTTGAAGGTATCTACTTAAGGGAGACATGACACATGAACCCTTACCTGACCCTAACTTGTCATGACAAAAACCGAATGACACTAAATGAAGCGTTTTGTCATAAACGTTTATGACTTGTTTATAATGTTTATGACACGTTCATGACAGTGTCATGTCACTCTCATGTAGATACCTTCAAGTAAAGTGTAACCAAAGAGTTAATGCGCCATATGGGAGCTGGAAACGGCTTTGCCGAATAAGTTGTGACGTAGCGAACATGTGAGTCACATGACTATAGTCCCGGTATCCATCGGACGGGGGAAGGATCGGGATACTTGTCCCATCCAGGGCGCCATACGCTTGTGGCACAGGGTGCGTGGTGGAGTTGCGGTGCGCTGTAGCCTGGGCCTCAGACACGTCGGGTAAACTGACGAATTGGTTCAACAGCTTGAATCGTACGGCCCTGCACGCCGCGTATACACCGCGGTCAACGGTTGTCTCGCCGACACCAAATGTCTCCGCCACAACCCTGGATTCTGCACAGGTGGCCGACTTGTACAACGCCACCTCTCTCCATTTCGTCAAAGAACTTAGCTTCTAAACTCTGTGATTTAGTAAGTAAGTAAGTAAAGTTTATTTCTATAGCACATTTAAAAACAGCTCGCGCTGACCAAAGTGCTGTACATAGCGCATTAGCCACAGGGTGATTAAATAAAATAAGAAAAATGCAATAAAACGCGTACAAATCGGGCTTAAAAAGTACATCGAAAGACAAATTACAAACATAGCAGAATAAGACAATTAAGATGCCGGGAAGGCCAATGTAAAAAGATGAGTTTTGAGCCTGGCTTTGAATGTCACAATTGAAGGGGCATTTCTGATGTCAGGGGGCAGTCGGTTCCACAGCTGAGGACCAGCAGCAGAAAGCCAGTTTACAATCTACAACCACGCGTGACGTCAACTTGTGACGAAACTACGCTTTGCGTAGTCTCGTTTTTTTCCGCTCTAAACCAGTTGATGGAAACGCTTCCAGTTAGCATTTTCGTTTTTGCGACATTTTTAATAGTTCGCTTGACAGTTAGATGGAAACGTGACTAGTGTTTGTCGTCTGGCCCAGGCCTGGCTCGATGACGATCATTAGTCCAAGCAGGAAGTAACCGCTAAGAGCCTTTCTCGTTTATGTGCCTCATGCGTCAGTGTTTACCCCGAGGTGTCTTAAGTGTGTGCAGACAGGAAGAGTCCAGGACCAGACTGTCTGTGTGTGTGTGTGTGTGTGTGTGTGTGTGTGTGTGTGTGTGTGTGTGTGTGTGTGTGTGTATACACCCTCACACACGCTCAGGGACATTTGGAGCTTCAGGGTCTGTGGAGATGGGGGCGGGAAGACGGTGTGTGTGTGTGTGTGTGTGTGTGTGTGAGCTGATAAGAGAACAGACACGCACCTCAACGTATGGGTTCAGACCCGGGGTCGAAAAGGTCTTCACGTTAAAACAAACAGTGCGCTCACCTTCCGACCAGCCGGCTCAGGTTTCCCCAAAACGCAAAGCGTGCACTGCAGTGGACACACGCATACACCTGCGCGCACAAGAACACACACACACACACACACACACACACACACACACACACACACACACTTAAACCTACCAGACGTGTTGAGTCTGGCCTGTCCTCTTCCACGCTGACCCTCCCCCGTGTGTGTGTGTGTGTGTGTGTGTGTGTCTCTGGCTGGTCATTACGAGTGTGAGGAGGTCTTAAGACTCTTTGTGTCTGTCCAGATAGAACCATAAAAACACACTGACCCCTCCTGTCTGGCTTCAACAACCTCTCTGTCTCATTCTTTCTCTTCTCCCTTTCCTCCCCCTCTCTCCCCTGTGCCTGCAGAAGAAGCACAGAGCGGCGAAAGAAGCGTATGAAAGTCTGTTGCAGACGGAGAATCTCCCTGCACAGGTGAAGGCGGCCACACTGCAACAACTTGGTGAGTGTCCCTTTGCTCATATTGGCTAACGTTCTCATCTCCACACGTGGGGCTCTAGAAATTTGCTGTGACGTTTTGGCATTCTGTAACGGGAACCACTTTGTACGGCAATGAAGTGATCATGCGTACTGCTGCAGTGCTGTTTGGGGTGGGATAGCTTCATGCTGTGTGCGTTTTGGCCTTCACGTTGAATGAGATTTATTTCCAGATCACACACATTAGTTTTCTGCTACTTTCTACCGGTTTTTCAAAGTGCTGTGTGTGTGTGTGTGTGTGTGTGTGTGTGTGTGTGTGTGTGTGTGTGTGTGTGTGTGTGTGTGTGTGTGTGTGTGTGTGTGTGTGTGTGTGTGTGTGTGTGTGTGTGTGTGTGTGTGTGTGTGTGTGTGTGTGTGTGTGTGTGTGTGTGTGTGTGTGTGTGTGTGTGTGTGGGCTGCAACGGAGCATTGTTTTCTCTTCTTCCCTTCCCCCCACGCTACGCGCACGGCACGTGCACACACAATGCTGTGTTTGTGAGGATTAGAAAGATTAGATTTCGAAAACGTATTTTGCTAATAAATGTCATGCTACAGAAACGTCAATTTCACTCTGCAGTCACACCGGAATAACAGGAGAGAACTTTCTTTACACACTTCAAGGTGATTAACCCTCCTCTTGTCCTGGTTTACAAAAAACGTTCTATATCAGAACTATGACAAAAGAAAAAAGTGACAAATGTTGGAAAAAGCTACAAAAAACGCAGGAAACACCCCCCGACAAAAACAATTTATTTTAAAAAACGCTGAAAAAAGTGACCAAAAAAATCGTATCTAAAACATCGCCAAAGTTGACAAAAACTTGTTTTTTGTTACTTTTTTTTAAACATCAGATAAAGCGACTAAAAACTTGAAACCAAAAAAACAAAAAATTTGAATAAAATCGACAAAAACGTCAAGTGTAGAAAAATAACAACAAAATGTTTAAATTTCGACCCAGAAAAACACAAAGTTGCACGGTCGTCGGGAAGACAACACAAGGGTTAAGTTTTACTGCAGTGTTGAGTTATGGAAAAAAACTATATTGCAAAGGTGAAATGATGTATTGATCTTTGCATGCCAAATGCTCTAGTGTGTAATGTGTTGACTAGGAATCTGGTTCTGGATCAGTAGGCACGAAAGACAAATTAACCCTTGTGTTGTCCTCGGGTCAAATTTGACCCATTTGCCAATGTTTTTTATATCAGAAATATGGGTTAATTTCAACCAAATTGCCCAAAAATAACGTGGATGCATCGGTGAACGTTGTATGGAAGCTATACAGCGTTCTTCGCAGGTAAAATGAATGATTACTTTCATTGCATTTTGTGTTTTATTCAGTTTTAATGCCATTTGAAATAAAAAAATGTTTAAATGGTATCAAAACAGTGTCCTGACTAAACTTTGACATAAAAAAGAAAAAGTGTTAAAATAAATGACAAACGTTTTTTAAAAAGTGTCAAAAGCACCGAAAAAAGCGACAAAAACATTAAAAAAAAGAAGAAGAAAAAGGTAACAAAAACTCAATTTTGACCTGGAAGGAAAACAAGTTCATGGTTATGATATCTATAATGGCATAGATTTGTCTTTAGCCCTTGTGTTGACTTCGGGTCAAATTGACCCGTTTTCAATTTTTGTTTTATATCCGAAAATATGGCACGTAGAAATAAGCGCTGAAAAAAATGTGTAGAAGAAAAAGTTAACAATTTCAAATGTTGGAAAAAGCAAAAACAAACTGAAAAAAAGGAGTCAAAAACTGTTTTTTCCAAGGTTGACGGGAAGACAAAACAAGGGTAAAACATGAAATGAATTGAAAGCAAAGTCCGATAGAGACCCAGACCTCATGCTGCTGTAACAATCACACTAAACGTTTATGTCCGGGCTGCCCATGTGGAGTTGGATATGTACATTTGGGTTTAAGGGACATGCCTTAAACCCAAATGTTTAAGACTATGGACGGCAGTAATGGCAGTCGTAGCCGTGCAGCAATTCTTCTCTCTCCACTTACTGTAGGGGACTCTTTTGTCTCTGTAATAAAAAGACTTGATCTTTTTTAGGACTATTTTATACAGAATACTTCCAGCTGCCTTGATTTTCCTCCCCAGCATACATGGAAGTATGATGATATGATGCATATTGCAGAAGAAGTGCCAGAGAACATTTACACATTTAGACCAACAGTAAAGTGTTCTTGATTGGAGCTCTATGTAGTCACATAAAATACAAAAAGTGGAATGATGTAAATCTACAGTTTTGTGTTTATTGTCATGAGATGGTGATGACAATCGATTGTCTTTTTATTTAAAGAGAACCTGTTTTTCCTTATGGTACCTGTTTTGAATATGGTGAGGGGGAAAAAAACTGATCATTTGTAGCTCAAGGGTTACTGAACTGAACCTGCATTTGGTGGTTTATCAGAAGGATTTCCTGCACTGGTTGTTCTCAAATTGCGCTCCGCTTTTGTACTGGTATAAAATAATATGCTTTGAGGGCGGGGAAGGGAAAGATGGGTTTGCTTTTGTGAAAATGCATTAATCAAAGCTTTAAGATCCCCTTCAAGATCACAGCTGGGAACGTGTGCTGGCAGCCGGGATCTTAGATTTCCTCTTTTTCACACATTTCTCTGTGCAAAACGCAGAGATTTCCATTTTCCGCCCCACCACTGTAGACCCTCCCTCCCTTCCCCTCCCTCCCACTCACCCAGTTGTAAAAACCATTCCCAGTCTAGCCTAGCCTGCTGACGTTGTCATGGTGACCTGTGGAGCCTGCCACAGGTGTAAAGGGGAGTGCGTGATTGCTTTAGTCGGTCTTCCTTAGTGTGTGTGTGTGTGTGTGTGTGTGTGTGTGTGTGTGTGTGTGTGTGTGTGTGTGTGTGTGTGTGTGTGTGTGTGTGTGTGTGTGTGTGTGTGTGTGTGTGTGTGTGTGTGTGTGTGTGTGTGTGTGTGTGTGTGTGTGTGTGTGTGTGTGTGTGTGTGTGTGTGTGTGTGTGTGTGTGTCAGGGAGGAGTTGTTTGTAAAGGTTGGTTCATATGAGAGCCTTTGAAGTGTGTGTCTGTGTTTGAACACCCCCTCCCCCTCTTTGACTGCCTCTTTCCTCCCTTCCTCTTTGGTTAGAGAGCTGATGAAAGACACACCATTTGTTTTGTTTTTTGTTTTATGAGGTTACATCCACACTACAAATTTTTCATTTTTAAGCGCGCGTTTTGAGAGAGAAAAATCAATCTCCGTCCACACAGAAGTTTTAGCTCCAGCAGCAGAACTAGTCTCCGTCCATATGAACACATCTGACTACACACACATCACATGATTCACACACACTGGGCACGTAGCGTGCCGGTGTAAACAGGAAGCAGATTGTCTGATGTTACCCTGTTAATCATGGATGTAGAAGTTGAAACTACTTTGGAGAAAGAACAACCGTGGTGAAAAGTAAGAGCAGGGATGTATCAGCTTGCAGCGAGGACGAGGTGGAACGGTTACTGAAAGGTCTGTAAGTAGGGCTGGGCGATATGGAGAAAATCTCATATCACGATATTTTTGACCAAATGCCTCGATAACGATACCGCAACGATATTGTAGGGTTGACTTTAGGTGCTTTCACAAAATATTTACACAATGAGATTTTTGATAAATAATCATCAGTAATGTGGATATAATGACTAAGAGGGTAAAGGCAAATAATAGAACAGTTACAACAGTCTGGTAAGTTCAGAAAATGACATCACTTTACTGTAATGCAGCCTTTAAAACCAGGAAAAGACTACTCTTATGCCATATTACGATATCCAAAATCTACGACGGTATCTAGTCTCATATCACGATATCGATATAATATCGATATATTGCCCAGCTCTATCTGTAAGCTACCTAACCGATAAGACTGACTGACGGACTACAAAGCAACTCTGGAGTTTTCAAACCGAAAGGGGGCAGCAGATCTTTCCAAATGTTTCCGGCTCAGAAACACTGGAGTAGTGCGGATGCGAGGTGTAAACGTGGCAAAAGATATTTGTTTTTTCAAGCCAATACGTAGTAGTATAGATGTAGCCCAAGTCCGTTCCATTAGCACATCAGACGGTGGTCTTACCCTTTTTTCATTGCACGTTGTGTCTTTGGCTTCAGGTACCTGACTCAACCTGTTTTTCAAATAATTCAACTTCACGCTAACCTGACTCCGCCAGATGGATCGCTTCGCAATTGCTCGGCATATCCATCTGGGAACTTTCCCTTGGAGAACTTTTGGGAAGGGGCGAAAATACTGGTTAGCGGATTGGATAAACTATCTGTCTATCACCACCTATAGTTGGTGATAGACAGGCCAAATCAACCAATCAGATCAACGATGCGTATGATAATACAACCACAAGCCCCTGCTGCTGCAGGCAAAGCATAGCTCGTTAGCTCAGCAAGCAAGCAACATGTCGGTAAAGGATATTTGCCGTTTGTGTAACAAGAATTTACGAATAAAAGGCACCCTTTCAGGTTCCCGGTCCATATTCCAAAAGAAGGATCCAAGAGAAAAAAGCATTAGCGAGCAGCTAACAGAATTAGGGCTACCGCTGGCTGAAAATACTGGTTAGCTGATTGGATAAACCATCTGTCTATCCCCACCTAAACCCGCCTCAAAACCAACGCTGATTGGCCCGGTCGTTTTGCGAACGGCTCCAAATTTTCTCTATCTCAAGATGCCAGACTGATCTGCAAGTGGAAAACTGGAGCTCGCCAGATCAGGACGGTCTCACGAGGCAAACTCCACACTGCTCTAATTCTGCTGTTGCACATATTAGCTTCTACTCAGTACCCTGGTTACTTAAGCGCTAAAGGTCTGAATGATGAAGTCCATCACCCTTATTTTTTTCTTTTCTTTCCCCAAAGGGAGAAAAAAAAGGAAAGAAAAAAAAAAAAAAAATGGGCTGTTCCTGAGTCAAGATTGTTTGTTCTGCCCAGAAGCCATCTGCCAGCGCGCCATGATAACAGTCTCGGCTGCATGAGCTTTTTGTTGGTCGCGATTAGTGGCCCAATGGAGGCACACCGTGCCTCTCACCAAATTCTCTTGTTTCTGTGCTATGGAATTGGGTTTCTCCTGGGGACAGATAAGCAGGCTGAACGCACACAGGCGGACAAACCTACAACCCCCCCTCGAGGTCCGTGCTGTCACTTGATGTGTTACGAAGGCTTGGCTACATCCTGGCTGTTGAAACGCTGTCCAGATAGCTCTTTATTGTCCCATTCACAGTCTGCTTCATGCACATGGCAATATACACGGACAGATACATTAACACATAACATGAAGACGGGTATATAGACAGAGAAGCAAGGTGGAGGGTGGAGGTGTGGCCTTGACCAACTGCCACTTTTCTCGTTTGAAAGCCATGATGTCTCTCTCTCTCTCATGGGTGGGCCAAATTCTCTGGGCGGGCAAAGCAGAGAAAGGGGAGGTAACCTTGCTCCTTATGACCTCATAAGGAGAAGATTCCTGATTGGCCCATCTGAGCTTTCATTTTCTCAAAGGCAGAGCAGGATACCCAGGGCTCGGTTTACACCTATCACCATTTCTAGCCACTGGGGGACCATAGGCAGGCTGGGGGAACTCATATTAATGTAAAAAAAACTCATAAAGTGACATTTTCATGCCATGGGACCTTTTTAAAATGTGTATGTTGCACGGCTGCATGTAATCTGGAATATTAGTGGAATATTCACTTTCATTAGCCATGTAAACAGCTGAGTCGGAATATCGTCTTTTTCGGAATAAGGGCAAAATCCGGAATATTATGTGCATGTAAACGTAGTCTCTGACAATGGTGAGGGCGAAGGCGGGTGATGGCTCCATCGTTCAGGTCTGAGATGTTGGGTGTAGGGGAGCTGGTCATTTTGGTGAGTTTATTTTTGTTAGAAATGGTGAACACAGAGGAACCATGTCAGTGTCGTTCTGTTATTCCCTTTTTTACAAGAAGCAGTCTGCACAAGACCTTCAACATGTGTTGATGTACAAGAATTACCCTCTAATCTGCATAGACGCCCACCAGCTGAAGCGGAAATACATTATTAAAAAAAAAAAACATTCTAGGGCTGGCTGTGCAATTAATCAAATTTTGATTTCAGCTAGGACTGGGCGATATGGCCTAAAAAAAAAAATCCGATTTAAGATTTAAATCGATTTTTTTCTCTCCCTCTACTTAAAATCAATCTGCAGATGACAAAGAAAATGTTCAAAACAAGTTTTATTTTGTTTTGACTCATATACACACACACACACACACACACACACACACACACACACACACACACACACACACACACACACACACACACACACACACACACACACACACAGGGCATGTATACCATTAGGATTATTATTATTTTTTTTAGGGGGGGGGGTATATATATATTCAACAACAACAAAACTGATGCGTGAGATAGCTGTTTTCACACATAGATGTAATTCACTTCTCGTTCCTCGCTAAAAGTTCAAATAATTTTAACGTTATTGCGCAACCTTGCCCCTATTTTCACCTGTTGCTGAGTAACGTACGTTAACATCCCGTGGTCTCTTGAATGTAGCATACCTGTAGCAAGCTCCTTCGTAGCGATAAAAACAAACGTCGAAGCGGAGCTCCGTGCTACACAGCGGCGATTGCAAGTTGTTTAAGCCGCTACAGACCTCCGTCACAGCTCGGTTGTATCAGCGGCGTTTAGTAGATGTGTTGAGCCGCAAAAGAGTTCCTCAACACCGCCTCTGGTGCCCCGCATGGTGCTCCTTCAGGTCAGCTGTAGCTGGTGGTTCAGTTACCGAGAATAGGTGACTCTCAGCCGGGGACAGTGCACCGCGAGCGGCCGATCATTTCGGCGGAGATTACAGATAAGTAAGTAATTAAACGACTGGTTAAGAAAATAATTAATGTTAGTCCCTGCCGCTGCCATGTTGTTTGTGTATCTCTATGGCAAACGCGCGGGGGGAGGGATGAGCCCGTTCGGAGCTACGGGAGCCCAGAGGGGAGCGTCGGCGGATGTTGAGGATAAAATCGATTTTTCATTTAAACAAATCCACGTTAACTACACATCGATAAAATCGATTTATCGCCCAGCCCTAATTTCAGCTCCTAACGATCAGAAAAATACGAGTAATCGAGAAAACTATTATTTTGCACACTAAGTTTTGCAGGTGAACTCTTTATTTTATCTTATTATGCAAGGGGAATTCAAAACCTCAAAATCTATGTAGGGACGTTTCACAGTTCAAGGTGTTTTCACTGTTGATTTGTTGAAATGTTTCACTGTTTTTTTTTAAGTTCTGTAAATGCAACATCCTTCCAGAAGTCAACGAGTAATGTGATTTAAATTAATTGTGATTTTGATTCCCCCCCCCATAGTCGAGCCGCCCTAGCCCATGCCACCGTGTGCATATTTGAATTGCATATTTTTATTTATTATACACTTCAATATGACGTTGCTGTCTTGCGAGCGCCGTTTGAGATGCATGCGATCATGTAGCGGGCCTGCAACAATTGTAATCTTCCTAATTTGTCAGAGCCTTCCAAACCTTCTCACTATTATTTTGGTGGCAATGTGGGGCAGCAAATTTCTGCATCATATTTGTGGGCGTACAAAATCAGCTTACAAAGCTTTAATAATGTAGCTGTAACAGCCCGGTGGGTTGTGGACGACAGTTGGGCAATAATGTGGCGCGAGTGTCTTATGTAAGTAGCTTGACATTGGGTACTGCCCGTTATTTGGTGTAAAAGGGGTTACAGATGATAGCCTGACAGATGACGATATGTAGTTTATAGTTTATTTGCTTTACAGATGTTTTACTAACCTTTTTGTCTCATTTCTCATGCCTTTTCTTTTTCTTTTCCTTTGTCCATCTACTGCCCTCCAGGTGCTACTCCAGTATTGGGAAGGTGCAGGATGCCTTCATCTCTTACCGTCAGTCCATTGATAAGTCGGAGGCCAGTGCTGACACCTGGTGCTCCATAGGGTAAGAACAGAACTTGTCCTGAACAGTATTAGTATGCTGAGATGCACCAAATAGGTTACAAGCATCTTGGCTCCTGTTATCAACTGTAAGTTTCGGGGAGACGGAGAAATAGCTGGTTTATAACCGTCGCCGCTTTGAGCTCAGGGCGTCCTCTAAAAACGCCTCGGGGAGATTCAGCAGCTGCCGAGCGACCGAGCACGTAGGCAGCGGGTGGATAACCGAGCAGTAGAAGATTGAGAAAGGATCTATAGATAGATGTGTGAAGGGTGGGGTGGTGTCCTCCGAGAGTTGGGATGGCTCACAAAGACAAATCCTGGAAGATGGCGAGAGACGAGGGCTGTCACGATGCATCTTGCATCTGTTAAAAATCAATATAAAGGTGTGAAGATGACAACTGGTTGAGATAAAAAAAAAAAAAAAAAAGAATCTTAATGCAATTCTTAAACAGCCTAGGGCATAATCTACTTTAAATGTCACTTGTTTGACTTCAGACGCCACTACATCCTTTCTTTTCTATTAATTTAGTTTTTTTGATGATTTGTTTTTATAAAAAATTATTTCTTTTTTATTTAATATAAAATACAATTTCAGTTCACATCTGTTGTTTTGCACAGTTTAGATAAAGGAATATTTTTCAGTCACTTTCTTTTATTTTTTTTATATATTGAGAAAATCGTATCGTGTATCGAATCGTGAGTTGAGTGCATCTTTGCATCCCTACAAGAGACTCACTCCTCCTCCTCCTCCTCCTCCTCCTGCCTCTGCCTCCAGGGTGCTCTACCAGCAGCAGAACCAGCCTATGGATGCACTGCAGGCCTACATCTGCGCTGTTCAACTGGACCACAGCCACGCAGCCGCCTGGATGGACCTGGGCACCCTCTACGAATCCTGCGGCCAGCCGCACGACGCTATCAAGTGCTACATCAACGCAACGCGCAGCAAGGCCTGCCTCAATACTGCTGCACTCACGCAACGCATTAAGCTGCTGCAGGTAGGCGTTCTGGCATTCACATTGGGAATACCCATCAGCCAGCCCCCCTTATCTTTTTGTTAAATGTTGTGCAGTATTTTTGGTGTGTGTGTGTGTGTGTGTGTGTGTGTGTGTATTGAAGTGCTGTGTTTATTGCCATGCATAGAGAGGCAATGTCCCTCCCCTATCCAAGGTGGACCGCCATGGGACAATTTATTTATTTTTTATCCCGTTTTTAAATTGAGCCATGAATTACACACATGTTTGTCAATTTAAAATATCAAGTCAAGAAAGTCCACAGGTTGTCAGAAAACTTGGGCGACGTCTCTCTGAAGCTACGATGTCTGCGTATTTTGTACCTGGATGTAACGTTACTCGTGCGAGCAGCGGACGTCTTGATCGCTCTTTTCTCTTTCCCAGCTGATAAAAAGACTCTGGATAAAACGCGTCAGTGGAACACAGCTAAGCTGGTAGCCAGCTAGCGAGCAAGCTGAGCAGCACGCAGGGTGACGTGACTTGTGTGAGACGAGGCATGTAGTTGACTGAGCGGTTATACACAAAACTAAGTGGCGCCTACGACAAACGAGGCTTTCTTCACTCGCAAAATTGTCTTCTGAATTGACAATTATCATATGTGTAATCCATGGCTCAATTCAAACAGGATCAAAAAACTATTTGTCTCTTCCTGTTCACTTTCATACATATTTTTCCCCAAATAAGGTCCCATGGGGTCCACTGGAAGGGGGGGGGACTTTGCCTCTCTATTGCCAAAGCAATCAGCTTTTTTTAAAAAATATTTCAGATTGTGCTTTTGTCATTTTGATTTCCGACCACTGAGATATGAATAATGATTCATATTCGTGTGTTAAACACATTTTTTTCTCACTTGTAATTGTAAAGCATACCTCCATGGCATTGAACATTTCGGCTCTTTTTTTCTGTATACGCTTACCTCAAACACCGCCTATAAGTAAGCAGTAGTCTTTGTAGTGCCTTTTCTTGTTACACCCAAGTCCAGCACTAAAGTTTGTGTCTTACACAATTTCTCCTAGGCTCAGTTGTGTAACCTACAGCCAGATAGTCTGCAGAATAAGAGTAAAATGCTTCCTAGTATTGAGGAGGCGTGGAGCCTCCCCATTCCTGCTGAGCTCACGTCCAGGCAGGGGGCCTTGAACACTGCACAGGCACAGCAGGTGAGATCCACTTTATCCAAGAGACCACAGCCTCTTGGAAATTACTTGAACAATAAAGTTATGAGGACTATTGAAGCTGAAAGCCTTGCTCTGATACTTTCAGACGTGTGATGGACAATATTGACGTTTCAAATTGGGATGTCAATGATGAACCGATTACCCGTAAACCGACAATAATTTTTTTTTTTTAAGTTTTTAGCATGATAAAAGAAAAAAAAGGCTAGACAATGTATTTCTTTACTCCTAGTTAACTTGCTTGTGCTAACTTTGCACAATTGCGTTCAGGGTCCAAAATGAGCACCATCTACTACCCAAATGCTGCTAAAATATTCAAGTGGCTGGTAGATTTGCTTCACTCACCAGCCAAAAAAACAACAACGGTAATCTATTGAGTGGCTGGTACAAATTTGAACATTCACTATAGCCATTTGGCTGGTGGACCAAAAAAAAAAGTTCATTTTGGACCGTGCTCGCGTCTTAAGCTGCCCTCTTTTTTTCTGCTCGTGGCTCTCTGCTTGACGGCGCTCACAGCGGAGAGCTACACGATGAGGACCGGCGGGTTAAATCGGCCGTCCTACACACAGAGCGTGCCAGGCAGACAACCTCGCAGGTGGATGCGTTGGAGAAAGGCTCAGACGTACGCCCCAGACGGGCCGCTGTGGACTCGTGTCGGTCGCGCAAGCGGTTCCAGGAAAGTCCGTGCAGCCAGCATGTGTCCACGACACCGCGCGGAACATTGTGGCTGCGCGAGCGGTACGAGTCCGCAGCGGTCTACGGGAGCATGGAAAGCTTATCCGAGCCTCGCCGAAGGGTGGACCGGGACTCGGTTGCATGCTTGTCGGTTAACGGATAATGATCAGTTAACGAGGGTCGGCTATCGGTCAGAACAAAACCTCTAAATAAGCATCCCTACATTCCAAAATCCTGGTTTGCAATCCGTGGCCAATGTGGACTTCTGGGCCGAGAGATAAAAGGGGATTCAGTCTGAAGGAATTGGAGCGAGGCCCATATTACAATAATCTAATTACCAGAGTGTAGTTGACCTTCCTTGTGCCTCTCTGTGACACATGAAATTATTAAGCGACGCTACAAGGAGCTCGTTATGTCCCACAGCTCTTATCCTTAATGCCAAGATGAACAAATCTTGTGCAGTCATCACAAATGCACTTGGCAAACTGCAGAGCTCAACATGCATGCTTAATGCTTATTTCGTAGTGTGAACGCATGTATTTTGTGTCATGTATTTGACACTCGTATCTCAATTCTTCCTTTTTAAAATTGATTGAAACTGGCATAAATAGTTTTAAGTCCTTTGGAATTGAGTCAAAACTTTAAAAGCCGTGCACATTAGATCTGAAGGCTGACCCCCACCACCAACACATCCTTATTTTTCTCGTCTGATCCGTTCATGCATATATTACAATCTTTACCATTGGCTTCATCCTCTTTTGGCTACGAATAACATCATGTCCATCATTAGCACTTAATCACCAAACGCAGAGAAACAGGAGTAGGAGTAGCTTTTTAATAAATTCACGTTTTAGCTCATTTAATTGGCTGTGATTGAGTAAATGTGATCTCATCTGTAAACATTTTTGATGTTGCAACCCATCTCCGAGTTTTGAGAATGTGCAAGCGAACGCGTGAGAGACCACAACATGTGGTCTGCATGTCCAAACAACCCTCCACTAATGCAACTAATATTGCATTATCTCACACGTTAATCACAGCATGAGTACTCTGATTATGGCCTTAATCAATCTCTTTCAATTGTATTAAGGCGATATAACAAAAACCCTATTTCTTAATCAGAGTATTGTCATGCATGCAGTATTTAAATGCGCAAATTGTTGTGCATGTAATTGTTGTATTAAGCTGATCCTCCGGTACCATTGTGCAAAAAAGTTTGGATTTATGGCTGTTTAATCTCCTTTTTGAAACGCTACATCAGGGCTCATTGGGAACTGTAGTTCATTTGAACACGAGAACTTGGAAGAAGCTTTGCTTTTATTGCGAGTCCAGCGTGTCCTCACAAGTTGTGTCTCTGTGCCGGGCTTTCTAGGCCTGTAAGGGGGAGGGAGGCCAGTCGGCCAGCAATCACACAGACCCACAGGCCAGTCCTGCCAAGAGGAAACGCACTGCCAGCCCAGCTAAGGTACAGCTTAGAACGTTAACATTTGCTCCTCTGCGGGACAAGTGAGAGCTCGAGCCATGGTCCACATTGTTTTGTCGCACTTACAGGGTGTTGCAGACTCGTTGGCAAACAGCTCCAATCAACAGCAGATCCCCAGCTGGTACCTAACATCCCAGAAGCTTCAGGTAGCAAAATGTCTTATTTTTTTTTGTGTGTAACAACATTACTGGTTAAAGCTTTAGCGTGTAACTTTTTGATATTAATGAACGTCCGTTATATTCAAGCCATTGCCAAATGAGTTGCTACAAAGCTAATTAAGAGTATCAGCTCCACACAACTCTCTCTGGATTTCTCAGTGTGACTATGTTCAGAAGATTGTGGCGTCCGGAGACTTTCATGCACAGACACTCAAGTGAAGATAATTACCTCTTCTGAAGAGCCCATCATGTTTTGTTTTTTTTGCATTGTTGCTCAATGCAATCCTGAAGCAGTTGTGATACTGTCAAAGCTGACGATGGATTTATACATTATTAATTATTAATAGCGTAGAAAGCCAATGTGAACCTGCTCAAAAGTGCATCCAAATACACTACCGGTCACAAAGTTTGGGGTTACTTAGACATTTCCATTCCACTCCATTATAGACAGAATACCATTGTGTTTTTTTAACCAGGGCAGCGGTTGTGACCCCAAACTTTTGACCGGTAGTGTATATTTCCACCTTTTTTTTTTTATGCGAGAAAAAGAGTCTGCAGAGAAAATGTAATTGGCTGATACTGGAGATGTTGCATCACTTCAAGGTCTTCTCTCTGATATCATGAGCCCAGTTTGATGGTAAAGATACTTGAAGCGGGGCATTCCTTAGGGAGCATATTATCTTTCTAAATTGTGTTTTTTTTTTGGGGGGGGGGGCATTTTATGTCCTCAGTGAGTAGTGCAAGGAATGAGGGAGAGAGAGATGCAACAAAGGTCTTGAACCAGGGATGTTGCGGTTCATTGTCGCCATCTTAACCCCTAAATAAATGAATACAACCCTTTTGTTCAATGTGCAGCATCTGGATCTCTTGCGGACCAACCGAGCAAACCTCAAGCCCCCCCAGGTGCAGATGCTGGAGCAGCTGGAGAACCAGTTCTCCCTCATGCAGCAACATCAGCAGCAGCAGCAGCAGCAGGTACACACATGCAACTTTGACTATAGAGCTCAACAGTGTGGTTCCGAAAGTGAAATCCCATACACCCTCTCCATAAGGATTTAGATTATCGGCCATAATGTCTAAACCATCCGAGGTAGACTGACCACGAGCTGTGCGATTGTGAAAAGAAGGTTTATGCTCCTGTAGAAGCCACACAACAAA
Source organism: Perca fluviatilis (assembly GCF_010015445.1). Classification (NCBI taxonomy): domain Eukaryota; kingdom Metazoa; phylum Chordata; class Actinopteri; order Perciformes; family Percidae; genus Perca; species Perca fluviatilis. The sequence goes on along the minus strand of NC_053123.1, from coordinate 31,004,489 downwards.
ACGACGTCTCTGATTGGTGGACCACGCTGTTACCATGGAAATGTTTACCGCATCCACGGATGGCTTTTGAGCTACTAGCATTGGAGTCTATGATCGTTTATGTACACATTTATTGTACCTTTGCATTTTTTTGCGCCCAATCCAATGTTTTATGGTCACAATTCATCTTGTAGCTGGTTGGCTTTGTTCCAGGCTTAAAACTCTTTTATATAAGCATTTTCTGAAACGTCAATGGAGATGGTGAACAGGGTAAATCACTTCTGGAACCAGAGTCGTTCAAAAAGTGGGCGGTCACTATTGAGTCTATGTAGGACTACACGTGTAAGGAATGTTGTATGTGCTCTGTAAAGCTCCTGCTACTGCACAACGTCAGCTTTACTGTTGGGTTTGTGTGTGTCAGATGAGGCAGCAGGCCGCAGCGAGTGGCCAGCCGCGGCGCAGCCTTCCCAACGGTCCTTTGGCTGAGTCCTCTCACCACCACGCAGGCCTCTCCCGCGCCTCCCCCCTCAATCACACAGCCATCCGGCCCCCGTGTGTCCCCCAGCCCACAGCCAACGGATCCTGTTCTTCAAGTCCTTCAGCCGGGCCGCTGGGACACCTGGACAAAAACCACACGCTGGGACTGGGAGGTGGCGGCGCGAGCAACGGAAACGTGCCTTACCCGCAGCAGAACTCTCTACCTCACAACTGCACAGCCGCCAGTCACCCAAGCACCAGCAGCACTACTAGTAGTCCCAGTCACGCAGACGAGACATGGAGGAGCCAACAACGCAACACTACCACTCAGGTATCCCACTGGCTCCTTGAATGTCTTCCAGGGTTTTCTCTGTCTGTCTCTTATAGCTGGGTTTTGTAGGTGTGTCACGATTCTCCAAATCTGCGATTCGATTTGACGTTGGATCTTACGGTCACGGTTCGATTACATTTTTTTGTTTATACAGCGACTGCAATGCCACAATAAGAGCCGCTAGATAGCAGAAGGGTACGTTGCAACAATTTGAGTTTCTCCGAGTTTACGAGGTACAACTGAATGAACTTAGTTTAACAAGGTGCACATGAAAGCACCATGGAGTCCTGTCGGAGCCCACATACCCCACCTTCGTCGTTTGTTGCCAAAGCTCGCTCACGGGGAAGGCAAAATGTTGCCACACGGTGACTTCAGGGAAGCACGAGGATTTTCTAGTTCTGTTTTTTTTTCTTCTCCTTCCTCTTCGGCAGTGGCCATGGTGTCCGAAATGGTCAGGCTGCAGGTTACTGCTTATCTGACGTTACCCTGTGTCTTTAGCTGCACGCTACCAGCCGGTCTGTTTTTTTTTTTCTTTGGATGGGTGTAGAGAGAGGCGGGTGAAGAGAGAAAAAAAATACTGTGGGAATCGCCGATCATTGATTTCAGTAGAATCAAACTCATTTCGATCGATTTTCGTTTTAGAACTGAAATGGTGACAGCCCTAGTGCTTTGTATCTTCTTGTTTTCTTTTTTTTTTTTTTTTTTTGGGGTTAATGTATTTCTTGTGAGCATTGTTTGTGCATGTGTCTTTTTTTCTAAATGTCTAATATTATTAAAGTTGCTGCTTTGTGATTTTTTTTTTTTTTGATGTTGAAATGTAATATAGTTGCTTTTATTATTGTTGGTATTTTTTTCATAGTGTATTTTTGCTCTTCCTCTCTGTCCAGGGGCTTCAAAAAGGTCCAGGTTCCCATTCGGCAGGTCCCAATGGAGAACCCCCTTGCTCTTCCTCGTCCTCCTCCCCTCAGACCTCGTTCTCTTCCTCTGGCCTTCTGAATCAGGTCGGACATTCCTCTGGGCCCTGCACGGTCTCCTCCTCAGCCTCCTCTCTGTCCCCCACCTCCCCCCAGACCACGCCCAACCACTTGTCCTCGCCCCCCCACGCCGCTACTACCTCAGGGGTCCACACCAAAGACGCCACGCCTTCAGGGGGCAACACCGGCAGCAACGGCGCCGCCACTTTCCCATCAGGTCCGGAGGCCGCCGTCAGGCATTCCGCAGGGACGCCCCGAAGTCCCAGCACCGCCCCCGCGCAGGGACTGACTAATCACGTCCAGCCGCGGGTGACGGACGGCTCTCCCGCCCCCGGCGTGCTCAGTTCGGACAATCCTCAGCTCTCAGCCTTGCTAAAGGGAAAAGCCAATACCACCAGTAACGACGACAACAATAACTCCAGTAACCACGGAGGGCCTTCCTCGGAGAAAATCAACAACGTCCACCCGGGTCTCCACGATGCCGCCAAGCCAACGCCGGAGCAACCGGTGGCCTCCTCGCCGCGTTTAGCCGCTGCTACTCCCTCGCCGCGCTCGGCGCACCCTCACACCGCCAACAGCCTCTCCTGCCTTAACAGCCCGTCCACCACCAACAGCCAGGGGCCCACAGTCAATGGGAAGGGGCCCGAGGACTCCCAGAGCCCACTGAAGGTGGAGCCTTCCGGAGGAGCTCAGAGACACGGCGTCCCCGCTGGTCTGGCGCCCTGGTCCTCCGTCTCCATCTACCCCAGCTCCAGCGAGGTGCTCAAAGCATGCAGGTAGGAAGTTGGCCCGCATCTAGTCTGTTCATTTCCGAGATTGTTAAGGTACCGCCAGATGTCCCTTATGTCCCTTCCTCTTTCTCTGTGTTGGCGTTCTAACCTCCGGTGGATTTGTGAGGACTATGGTTAACTGCTCCTCAGATCTCTGCAGGGTAAATCCAGACAGCTAGCTAGACTATCTATCCTATCTGAGTCTTGTGTCCCTGAGCAAGACACCTAGTTGCTCCAGAGGCGTGTGGCCTCTGACATATAATTGTAAGTCGCTTTGGATAAAAGCGTCCGCTAAATGACATGTAACTTTAGTTAGATTCTCTAAACTTGCTCTTGTCACTTTTGCCTCCCTCTCTGTAGTTTTAGGCCAGTCCTCATGCAGGACCATCATCATCATATCATTCAGACCATCATTACAAGCAGCCAAATAAGGAGGAAACAAAAAAAAACAAAAAAAAACGTTCACATCAGCCTCCTAGTTGTAACTGACAGCTATAACCTCTCCCACCTGGCAAGAAGGATTACAGACGTGTCGACAAACTGCTGGAGAAACTGGAAAGGCTAACCTCAGTCTCAAAGTGGTTCTCCAAGTTCTGTGAAATAATGTGTAATCCCAAATGCCCGAATGGTGTGCAGTCATAAAGTTGATTGCAAGTGTCTTGTTAGGTGTGTTGACGCTCAATGTTGAAGTGAAATGACGTCACAGGGTTCAGTGTTGTGAGGTCTCATGGGCCAGACGGTGCACTGTAGTTTTTTTTGCTAGCAGATGCTCTGCGTCGTCTAGTGGCCTGTCCTGCATACCACGTTGTGTTGCACATGGCGAGTTGTTTATTGTCAGACTTTCAGACTGAAGGTGAATCCTTCTTGAAGGCGCCGTTTCGGTGGGCACGCTCAATCTCAATGTGTTTAGGGTAGGGCGGCTGGATTATGGGAAAAATGGTCATAATGGCAATTATTTTGGTCAACATTTAAATCGCAATGACGACTCATTAACTTTTTCATTTTCACTTTTTCAATTGAAATTTAACATTTCAATTTCCCTTCATACTTTCCCTGTTTGAACTTTTTTTTCTTCTTTCATTCAGAACACCAGACAAAATAAGAAAAAAAATAATCGTTTTTCTCGATTGCACTGTTGTTGTGATCTTTAGGAGCAGAAATTGTAATTGCGATTTAAAATTTCGATTAATTGGACAGCCCTAGTTTAGGGTCTAGTTTGAGATTTCTGATTCAAATGTCACATTCGTTAACCTCCGTTTCCCGCAAGTTGTCTCCTTTTGATGGCATCTATTGCAATGCTTTCTCTTATACTTTGGTTTACTAGGTAGTCCATTTTTGTTGTGATGTCCAAAGTTTGAGGCCCCGTTTACACGACAACGCTCGCGGGTGAAAACAACAAAATATTTGATCAGATGTGCCTTTCGTTTAGACGGCGATGGCGTTTTTGGGGCTTAAAAACGCAACAAAGTGAAACCACCCTCCAGAGTGGAAATCTTAAAAAAACGCAAAAGTTTGCTGATGATGTTTCAACACCAGCCTCTATTGTTGTGGTGGCTGGCGACCCACCCCATATTTCGTTACATAAATCAAAATATAGAGTGATTACTCGCCCATGGCCACTCTGCCGTTGGGTATCCGCAGCCTGCCTGTACTTGGTCCGGACGGCTTTCAGCTTTGATGATATCTGTCTTTTACAGATAGCGTCTTTCTGGTGTGGATATGACGTCCCTCCAGGTACAGGACACTGCTGAAGACATTCGGTCCATATGTCTGTATATATTTATACTGGCAGGACTCCCAGTCCACGCCCTGTTGTGCCACCTCCTCGTCTGTCCAAACAAAATTGTCAGCTTTTGTTGTTTGCTTCGTCATGTAGAAGTAGAAGGAAGGTTCTACGCAGGCGCGCGGACTTGGTGGCGTTGTGCGGCAGTGCTTCACACTACCACCTACCCGCCTGGTGTGCACACTACATCGAATTTCACACACTTTTGCGTCACCATATGCACGCAGATTTCCCCCACAAAACGCTCGTCCAAACGCGGAATAAAAAGTGAGAACGCAGCGCCACTTTTGCATCTTGCAGGGTTTTCCAGGGAGTCACCTAAACTATCAACAACTTTTGGCTAGAAAATAATAAAAACTTGTTCACAAAAAAACAACTTTTGGCTAGAGATGGTTCAGACCATTTTTTTTTTATATGTATGAACTTGCGTATTGGCCGATACAGAGTACTGACCCGATACCAGTGTGTCAAATATTTTTTTAACCGCTGTATACTACTATCCCTGTATGGATGTGATATGATTTCTATCTTTGTTGTTGCTCAGGTTAAACTTTTTGTGAAACATGAACAAAAGCAAACAACGAACGCTGCAGAGCTTTATTTTATTATCTACTTTGACAGTAAGTCATAACGGAAAAAGAACATGAATAAACTATTTTAAAGTAGATTTTCTTTGGAGCTTAATTACGTGGTATCGGATCGGTGCATAAACTGCAGTACTTTCCGATACCAGCATCGCCGGAAAAGCCGAAAAAGATACTAGTATTGGTATCGGAGCATCTCTACTTCTGACAGCTACTGCGGGTTCTTTGGCTACGGACTTTCAAGCTGTCGAACTGTTTGTCTGATATCCCTTCCCTTTCACTCTGGCTGCAGGAACCTGGGGAAGAACGGACTGTCGACGAGCAGCATCCTCCTGGACAAGTGTCCCCCGCCACGGCCCCCCCGCCCGCCCTCTCCTCCGCTGCCAAAGGACAAACTCAATCCCCCAACACCCAGTATTTATGTGAGTGCAGCCACACGCCCTAGAAGGACAAGTATTCACGATGTTGTGTGCAATGTTAGAGGAGCAGTAGCTTGGCTACAGCAGCAAAAATACAAACACTTCAGTACTTAATGTGTTGATTCTCCTGATGAAGTGTGGAGTCGGTCCACGTTCCCTGACCTCTCCCGTGTCTCCTCCCTGACATGCAGCTAGAAAACAAGAGGGACGCCTTCTTCCCTCCCCTCCACCAGTTCTGCACCAACCCTTCCAACCCGGTCACCGTCATCCGAGGGCTGGCTGGAGCGCTCAAACTAGGTACGACGATGTGACTGACGCAAAACAACATGCACTCCGCTTTGCTGAAGTGCATCACAGTAGGGCTGTCCTCGACTAAAGAGTGGACATATCTGTAAAATATGTATAAAAAAACAATTCTCTCCACAAAGAATCATGCAAAAGCACAACTTCAAATCTTTTTTTTTACCACAGATGTGCTGATAAGTTTCTTTTGATATGTCATTCAGCCTGAAAAAGAATTAAGAAATGTTTAATCCACAAGAGAAATTAGAGCTCGGGGCGATATGGAGAAAATCACAATATTTTTAACCAAATACATCGATGTCGATATCGTAAGGTTGACTGTTGGTGCTTTTAATACAATATTTACACAACGAGATGTGTGATAAATAATCATCAGTAATGTGGATCTTACGACTAAGTGGGTAAAGGCAAATAATAGAACAGTTACAACACTCTGGAAAGTTCAGAAAGTTACTCACTTTACTGTAATGCAGCCTTTAAAACCAGGAAAAGACAACTCTTGTGTGATATTGCGATATCCAAAATTAAAGATGATATCTAGCCTCACATATTGATATAATCTAGATATATTGCCCAGCCCTAAAAGAAATTTTGGTAAACTAAGACCAAAACGACTGATTAGCCAACTAATGGACAGGCTGCATTACATCAAAGTGATATCATTTTCTGAACTTACCAGACTGTTGTAGCTGTTTTTATTATTTGCCTTTACCCACTAAAGGCCGTTTTACAGTTGTGCGGAGGCTCCACGCAGAGCTCTCGCCGTAGCCTATGTAAGTGGCCTGATGTTTATACTTGTCTCCCCTGTGTTTTCTGACCACGGTGGGAAATCTGGAGCAGTAGAAGTTAACTCTCTCCTTGATTTCATGTTTATGGAGAAGGAGAACCAGGAAATGAGTCATGTAGTTACATTTTTCGAGAGGTGCACGTCAGGCTACGGCGTCAATTCGACGCACAACTATAAAAAGGCCTTTAGTCATTACATCCATGGTACTGATGATTATGTAACACAACTCGCATTGTGTTAATATTTTGTCAAAGCACCAATAGTCAACACTACAATATCGCCGCATTATCGTCATTGGTGTATGGTATGTCGACATTTGATTTTCTCCATATCGCCCAGCTCTAAGCACCACTTTAAAGTTCACAAGTTTCTTCCATATGGCATTCAGCATTAAAAAGGATTTTTAAAAAGTGGCTAATCGACTAAGAGGGGGCAGCCCTACATCACAGACTGCATGTTTGTGTTTCTAAGCATCTAAATCAGAATCAGAATCCGTTTGATTGGCCAAGTATACTTGCATACACAAGGAATTTGACTTTGGTAGGTGTTAACTCTCCATACATTCAACAGATAGACATGTAGTGGTAAACATTCAGTAGACAAATAGTAATATAGACACCTACTGTACAATAGAGACAACAATATACATATAGACACATGTCAACATAATATACAAAAATACAAATATACAAATGAGACATGATATCAAGACAAGTACGCATGGAGTGGGATGTAAAGTGCAAAAAGTAATAATGCAAAGTAGTGTTCAAGATGCATATTGGATCTGTTAAATCGGTTTGATTCAACGGTTATTCAGTGTTACATGTGATGGTGACAGCATCTGTGACAGTGTGCCGCTGAATGTTTTCGGTCTTCTCCGGTTTCACGTGGCCCTGTGGGTGTGTCTCTGTCATCGTGTGTGTGTGTGTGTGTGTGTGTGTGTGTGTGTGTGTGTGTGTGTGTGTGTGTGTGTGTGTGTGTGTGTGTGTGTGTGTGTGTGTGTGAGTGTGAGTGAGTCTGACGCGTATGACAACAGCACCACCTGCACGCGGGAAGGGTTACTGCACGTGTCTGCTGAAGAGAAAACCAGTTTGGCTTTGCCAAGAATTCACAAACATCTGCTCTGCTGTTAGCATGCCTTGCTGCCCTGTTATGTAACTCTGTCATCTGGCAGATTAAGAAGTTATGTAGCCCAAGATACAATAAGACAAAATGAACACAGAACCAGACAGCCTACAAACAACCCTCTTGGTCTTAGTTTCTAATCCTAGCTCCTCACCTTGTTCTCCCTCAGTCAGAATGATACAAAACATGGGCGCCTGGGTGGCTCACCAGAGGCCTGTACGGCGACTCAAGATCAACATGCCCCGGATTTCTTTCAGTTACCCGGCTTCACCTAACCTAACCACCGTGGTCACGCATAAGCTGTGTCACGAAGGTCGAGAAAACTACAGACACGGTTTTACAGGCAAAACGCAGGAAGGAAAGCTGGCAAAAATAGCCGATGCTGTAAATGCGTAAATCACGACACTTATCAATATCGCTTCCCCATCAGTCAGGCACAAGATCTGACCAAAATTACACTTTTGTTTTCCATAAACTGTCATCGCTTTAGCCTATTATATTATTAGTTGCAACTTGCAACCCTGGCAGTGGTAAGCGATCGTGAGAGAAAATAAAAAATATAAAAAACATAATTCAAACCAATGTGTGACATTGGCAACACATGGCTCAAGAAGCCGACAAATAGCCTATACGTATTTCCCTCCACTACAGACAGACAGACAGACAGACAGACAGACAGACAGACAGACAGACAGACAGAGGCCCTTTGCTGCATGTCATTCCCTCCCCTCTCTCTCTCTCCCCTTTCATGATTTCAGCTGTCATATCAAAAAAAGGCCTAAAATGCCCAAGAAAATAAAAAAAGCGATAACGATATAGGCGAACATATCGTATACATGATAGGACTGCTCGATTATGGAAAAAAAGAAAAGAAATAATCACGATTTATTTTGGTCATTGTTGAAATCACGATTATTTTAACCCAATTACTCGTACTTAATTTTGGAAAGATGTTGCATTTATTGAAGTTAAAAACAAACGCTGTGTACTGTGAAATTTCCCCTACTACTTTTCCTGATTGAACTTTTTGAATTCCCCTTCAAAACACAACAAAATCAGAGTGTCCCTGCAAAACGAATCGTTTTGTCTCGATTGCATTGTTCTTGTGATTGTTTGTTTGAAAGGAAATGATTACAAATGAAATCTCTTTTTCCTCTTGTAGGTATTTTTTGTGTGTGAAACTAACACTCAACTTGCTTCTAACCGCTCTCCTCCTTCTTGGTCTCGTCTCTGTGTTCCGATGGTCGGCGCTCAGATCTGGGCCTGTTCTCCACGAAGACGTTGGTGGAGGCCAACCCGGACCATCTGGTGGAGGTGCGGACCCAGCTGGCTCAGCCCACCGACGAGAACTGGGACCCCAGCGGCAACAGGAAGATGTGGCGCTGCGAGAGCAGTCGCTCCCACACCACGGTCATCAAATACGCCCAGTACCAGGCCTCGTCCTTCCAGGAGTCTCTGCGGGTCAGTGGGAGAGGACACACACACACACACACACACACACACACACACACACACACTGTCACACACACACACTGTCACACACACTCACACGCTCTCATATACATACACACACACGCTCTCATACACACACACTGTCTCACACACACACGCTCACGCACACACACGCTCTCATATACATACACACGCACACACACGCTCTCAAAGACACACACTGTCACACACACACGCACACAGACACACATGCTCGCACACACACACACACACACACACACACACACACACACACACTCTCATATACATACACACGCACACACGCGCTCTCAAACACACACACACTGTCACACACTGTCACACACACGCACGCACACAGACACACACATGCTCGCACACACACACACTCTCATATACATACACACGCACACACACACTCTCATCACACACACACACACACAGACACACACATGCTCACACACGCACACATTCATACACATGCGCGCATGCGCACACACACACACACACACACACACACTCTACAGAAACATACACACACTGGGTGCTGTAAGATTGATCTCCAGGGTTATTTTAGTAAACTAAAACAAATAAGCAGTGAAAAATATTTTAAATAAACTTAACCTTAATAAAAACTTCAAGAAAACTGAAACTACACTTCCACAAGTATAGCGTAAATAAAAATGTATTAATCATTTCAGTTTTTTAGCTGTTAATAATCTTGACTGAAAAAAGGAGACAGCATGAATTTCCGTCAGCTCTCATTGTGACATTGCACCACAGAAACATAGGTTATCAGAGATGGATTGTAAAAAATAATTCATTTACATATATACCAGTTCACTTTGATCACTGTATTACTGGCCATCGTTGTTGTGAATATTAAAATGAAACTGTACTGACTGGATGTTGAGATCACTTCTCCAGAAGTTCCTAATGCGTTCAATGCTTTTTTTTTTATTTGCAATAGGAGGAGAATGAGAAGAAGAAGGAGGTGGAAACAGAAGCAGGTTCCTCAGACAGGCGAGTTTTCTTTCCCTTTCTGTCCGTCACTACCCGATGTGAGTCGAGTGCGCCTGCTCAGATTTAAACTGTTTACGGCGCAACGCCAAGGGATCCAGATCCGGCTGCAAGCAAGTTGTGTCATACTGAAATTTGTGAAATCCATAAAATAATAAACCTTTCTCATTACAAACAATAACAGAAGATGGAAATCATTTCAAAAACGTTTTAGCTCTCTGTGATTGTTTTGATTGCTAACGTTAGCTCAAAACGCCATTCAAGTGACAGCCTTTGTTGTGTTTGATGGCTAACTCGTAGCCAGCAGTGAACCAACTTCGTGACATAGGTCCATTTTGACTGTATTGACATTACAGAAGTCTCTCGTTAGCAGGCTACTTCAGCCTCTGATCTAGAACTGTTGTCGCCAAGTGACGCGTGCACAGCTCACATCTGCACTCGACTCACATCTGGTAGCAACACGGTCTCCCCACATTTGAATTCTCTGTGTTTTTTTTTCGGTTGCTAACTTAATTAAACTCTCATGTTCTATTAGTGCGATGCGGCGAAGGAAAGGGTCTTTCAAACACCTAAAGTTTGGCACAAACATCGACCTCTCTGATGAAAAGAAGTGAGTAAACTTTGGAATGTATTAGACCACATTTCCCTTCACTCATCTTCTCCTTTTACGTGATGCTGTTTTTTTTAGTTTTAGGGACGGGGAAATATCTGTCGCATACTGACCTGTAAACGTTGCCCCCTTTTTTTTCAGGTGGAAACAGCAGCTTCAGGAGTTGTCCAAACTGCCGGCGTTTGCCCGCGTGGTGTCAGCCGGTAACCTGCTCAGCCACGTAGGACACACCATCCTGGGCATGAACACGGTCCAGCTCTACATGAAGGTGCCAGGCAGCCGCACGCCAGGTTAGGGGTGTTAAAATGAGTCATTGCATCGACATCGACGATAAACTTCCCTTTGCCGAGCCCCATTAACCAGCTCCGACTGGGGGATCCCAAGGCGTTCCCAGGCCAGGGATTTAGATTCCGGTTCTTGTCGATTCCGATTCTTTGAGGGGTGGAGTTGAAACAGGTCACATGCCTTTTTTTCACAAATAAGAGGAACGTTTTAGTTTTGATTCAATGGTGGTTTGCAGTTTTACCAGGCGTTAAACAAAGCCAGACTAGAGCGCTGCTTACTGTGCTCCAAGGCTGCAACACAACAAGTGTCTGGCCGCTACGGAAACCTAAACTTGCGCATGTTAAATGTGGAACCGATGATCGGATTTGAAACCAAATCCTCCAAACGATTCCAATAAAGGAAAAAAAAAAAAAAAGTTATATTTGGAAAGATTCCAAGTAGGAATCTGTTCTCGATGCCCAATCCTAGCCAGGGTGGCGATATAATCCCTCCACCTAGTCCTGGGTCTTCCCCCGAGGCCTCCTCCCAGCTGGACGTGCCTAGATACCTAAACCACCTCAACTGGCTCTGCACTGCAGCGGCTCTACTCCGAGCTCCTCACGGATGACTGAGCTTCTCACCCTATCTCTAAGGGAGACGCCAGCCACCCTCCTGAGGAAACCCATTTCGTCCTCTTGTACCCTGGATCTCGTTCTTTCGGTCATGACCCAGCCTTCGTGACCATAGGTGAGGGTAGGAACGAAAACTGACCGGTGCAGCTCTCTTTTTTTTTTTCACAACGGTGCGATAAAGTGAATGTAATACCGCCCCCGCTGCGCCGATTCTCAGGCCAATCTCCCGCTCCACTGTCCCCTCACTCGTGAACAAGACCCCTAGGTACTTGGACTCCTTCACTCGGGGTATGGGAATGAGTCCTCGGTTTTTCTGCAGCACGACTAAAACGACCTCTGAACGTACTCGTTCCACCAAAACAAGTTCCTTCCCGAGGCTATTTTGCAGAGGCACCGTGGCTCCGTCCGGCCCTTGGTGCCGCCCAAGAGGATTGTGATTGGTTTAAAGAAATGCCAATAAACCAGAGCACGTTTCTCTCCCAACCCAGAATGCTGTGTGGACTAGCCAGACCCTCCTCCGCAGCGCTGTGGAGGAAGGTCTGGCAATGCGAGAATACTACTGATGTTACTTTTTGATTTTTTTTTTTTTTTTTTTTTTTTTTTTTCAGTCGCTGTTTTTTTAATTTTTTTAATACTTTTTTTAAGTCAACTACCGCTGAGTGTAATCCCATCCTTTTTTTCCTTTTTGTAGGTCACCAAGAGAACAACAATTTCTGTTCCGTCAACATCAACATCGGTCCCGGGGACTGCGAGTGGTTCGCCGTGCCGGAAACGTACTGGGGCGTCATCAACGACTTCTGTGAAATGTGAGTAACCGCATATGACAACTTAAGAGTTTTCTTAGCTAATACCAGAGTTGACACTAGGGATGTGAAAATTATGCTAATAATGATTCCGGTTAACGGTTAATGAACGGTTAGCGAGGGTCGGCCAAATCCATACTAGAGCTGCAACGATTGTTCGATTAACTAACTACCAACTATTAAATTAATTTCCAACTACTCTGATAACCGATTAATCGGTTTGAGTCATTCTTTATGAAAAAAAAAAAAATAGAAATTCTCTGTTGTCGGCTTGTTAAATGTGAATATTGTTCTAGTTTCTTCTCTCCTCTGTGACAGGAAACTGAAAATCAGAAAATTTCAAACAATTTTCTGACATTTTATAGACCAAACAACTAATCGATTAATCGAGAAAATATTCGTCAGCGGCAGCCCTATTAGCATTGTCGTTACCACTGATAGTTATTTTTTAATTTGCCTCCTCTCACAGGAACAACATCAACTTCCTGATGGGCTCCTGGTGGCCCAACCTGGAGGACCTGTACGAGACCAACGTGCCCGTTTACCGGTTCATCCAGCGTCCCGGGGACCTGGTGTGGCTCAACACAGGCACCATCCACTGGGTGCAGGCCATCGGCTGGTGCAACAACATTGCGTGGAATGTCGGGCCCCTCACAGGTGAGGAAAAGGGAATTATTTTAGACATTATGATTGTGCTCAGGGATGGGGATGCTCATGCTGAGATGAAGACGATGGGACTTTTCAGCGCAGGCCGGTACAGAATCGGGAAAGGGTTTATTGCCACAATAAGTTCAACTTATGTGGAATTCGCCTTGGTGAATGGTTGCATACGTGAACAAACGGACATATTAAACATTAATATGAAATAAGCATTAAATGCAGACACAGATATATCCATACAAAATATCGGTTGCATAAGGAGAAAGAGGCTGTGTGAATGTGACAAAGAGCCTGCAGGCTTTGTAAACCTCAGCTGGACAAACACCAGTGGTGCAATGTAACTAAGTACATCTACTCCAGTACTGTACTTAAGTACAAATGTCGAGGTACTTGTACTTTACTTGAGTCTTTTTTTTTCATGTCACTTTCTACCTCTACTCCGCTACATTTCAGAGAGAAATATTGTACTTTTTACTCCACTACATTCATCTGACAGCTTTAGTTACTTTACACATTAAGATTACTGCACACAAAACACATGTAGTTTATAAAATCTGATGTTTTATTCTAAAGTAAACTAGCCAACAATATAACGGTCCAGCTGACATGATCAGACCATTAAACACACAACTGGTTGGATCGGCTCCAGCTTCTTACTTTTAATACTTAAAATACATTTTCGTGTTGATACTTACAGACTTTTCCTTAAGTAACCTTTTCAATGCAGGACTTTTACTTACGTAACGGCGTACCTTTACAGTGTGGTATTAGTACTTCTACTGAAGTAAAGGATCTGGATGCTTTGATCAACACACAGCGCTGGACACTGTAAATGGAGAGTGCCTCTGGGTTTTCTGTCCTCAGCACATCAGTACAAGCTGGCGGTGGAGCGCTACGAGTGGAACAAGCTGCAGAGTGTCAAATCCATCGTTCCCATGATCCACCTCTCCTGGAACATGGCCAGGAACATCAAAGTGTCGGACCACAGGCTCTTTGAGATGATCAAGTGAGGACTCTCTCTCTATCTCAGTCTGTCTCTCTCTCTGTCTGTCTGTCTGTCTGTCTGTCTCTTGCTCTCTCTCGCTCTCTGTCTCTGTATGTCTGTGTCTCTCTCTCTCTCTGTCTCTGTATGTCTGTGTCTCTCTCTCTCTGTCTCTGTATGTCTGTGTCTGTCTCTCTCTCTGTCTCTGTATGTCTGTGTCTCTCTCTCTGTCTCTCTCTCTCTGTCTCTGTTTCTCTCACTCCTCTCTCTCTCTCGCATTCTTGGTCTGTATTGTCTCTGTCTCTGCCTCTCTGTCTCTCTGTCTTGTCTGTCTTCATCGTCAGTCTCTCTCTCTCTCTCTCTCTCTCTCTCTCTCTCTAACTCTCTCTCTCTCTCTTTCTATTTTTTTTTAACTTCTAAATTACAAAACACACTAACTATCTAAAAAAAAAACTACATCAAATAAAAAATATATCTCTATCTATTTATAAATCTAATATTTTTTTATAAAAAAAAAAAAATCTCTCTCTCTGTCTGTCTCTCTCTCTCTGTCTCTCTCTCTCTGTCTCTGTCTGTCTCTCTCTGTCTGTCTATCTCTCTCTGTCTGTCTGTCTATGTCTCTGTCTGTCTGTCTTTCTCATTCTCTCATCATAACAGCTAATAACTTATTTTGTGAACTCACCCAGCCTGTGTGTGTGTGTGTGTGTGTGTGTGTGTGTGTGTGTGTGTGTGTGTGTGTGTGTGTGTGTGTGTGTGTGTGTGTGTGTGTGTGTGTGTGTGTGTGTGTGTGTGTGTGTGTGTGTGTGTGTGTGTGTGTGTGTCAGGTACTGTTTGTTACGGACTCTGAAGCAGTGTCAGATGCAGCGGGAGCTGCTGCTGGCTGCTGGGAAAGACCTGGTGTGGCACGGGAGGACCCAGAGCGAGCCGGCACATTACTGCAGCATCTGTGAGGTGAGCACGCGTCTCCCAAACCTCTCCTGCATCCTTTCTGCTGCATTAGTAGACACTCGTGACACAGCCACAATAAGAGACCTCGGTGGCATTTTCAGATTCTATCCTCACTTTTAAGATCGGTTTTAATTTGTTGACCAAAACGTCCCTTTATCAGTTGGGCAATATATCGAAGGTGAGACCTTTCCTGAGCCAGCAAGATGCTGAAAAGCTCTTGTTTGTCGCCGTGTTGACTCCTGTTCCTGCAGCCATTGAGAAACTACAGCGCATTCAGAATGCTGCTGGAGGGTTTCAAACCAAACGACAATAAGAGATGATAGAACTCCTGTTTCACGCAACCTTGGCTCCCTGGCAGCGGCGAAACACGCTACAATGTAAGTTAATAAGACAATTGGCGAGCTTGTATTTACCGTCACAAAAGTGCTCGTTTTGCCGCTGACAGACTCAGATTAAGTGTCTGACAACATTATGGAAAGGATTTCTAAGGAGGTCGACAAAGAGGTTTAATGTATAAAATGAAGTTGCATATTAAACTTGTCATAAAATGAAGTGTAGGGCGGCCTAAAGGCGTTATACATACCTTCTTAGTGCATAGAATACTAACATATTAAAATAGCCTAATAATTGTTGCCATGATTTTATGAGTCATGTTTTAATGATAAACATACATGTGGCACAGTGAATCCTTAGGATGAACTGTATCTGTGGATGGCTACCTTAGCTACGGGCCAGTAAACGTATCATCAGTGGGGATTTATGTTTGGATTCATGTTGAGACTTTTTAATTGTTGAAAAAAATAATTTGGACCCCGCATTGACTCTGAAGACCCCCCTCTGGGTCCCTGACCCCCTGTTGAAGATCCCTACTCTAAACTAAAAAGAAATCAAAACCCTATTGCTTCGCTCGTTTACAGTGCTGACCTCCAGAGTAAAGCGTAAAGTGCATCTTTGGATGGGTGGGGGGGAAACCACGCTCAATGTTACTGCTATCGACTCTTCCACAGGTCCGTTTAGTCCGTTTAGTTTTTTTTCCCCCTGCTGAATTGTATTCTTCTACTTCGACTTTATTTTTGGTTTTGCAGCAAGACGATGCCAAGGCATACAAGACGATAAAATACAAAAAGCCTGCGTACAGTAGGGTACTTAAAAACGTTGGTCCCAGACGCTGACCTTACTATCGTCACGTTAAGCATCTTGTGCATGAAAACCAGAGATGCAGGACTCGTGAACAACCTTTTTATTTTTTTAGGAGACGTCTGATGAGCTGAATGTTGTTCCCCCTCCCTGCGTAACCTTTAACATACCTACGTAACGTATCTGCTGCGCGCGGCCACACACGAGAGAGGACAACAAACGTGTCGTTTATCAGACGCTTTGGCTTTAAATAAACTTCAGACAGCAAGGCCCAAACAATAGAAGAACACTGAATGCAAAATATGCGGACTCTAGCTCAGAGACTGAGCATCTCTGATGAAAGGTACAGATGGATATGTCCTGTATGTTTAAGGCGCTGACACAATAACCCCATAACTGGCCGCCGGACAGTCTGGCGAGGTCGGTGACTCGAGTCTGTTCAGTGTGTTCCGTGCCGTCGTCAGTCTGGGGGGGGCGGGCTGTCGGCGTTCATTTTGGCCGACCTGACGTGTTCAGTCGGCGGCAGGGCAGTCGGGACTCACCCGGATATGGCGAGCGGGATGAGCGTGACTAGAGTCTCTCAAAATCTGACGAAAATCTGTTAAACTGACCTTTGTTGATCTGAAATGAAGACAGATTCAGCAACTGGCCTATTTCTCGCTTAATGTGTTTTCAGAAACCCGTTTCGGTGAACTATTTTAGTACAATATGAGATCGTATTCTGTCTGGCTTTGAATTTCTGGAGAAACCAGACCCACGCGACGTGTTTGTCCAATCAGCTGCCGGTTTTCATTTTTGGGGCAACAATACAGATTAGCGCCGCCTGCTGCTATGGAGACGTATTACGTCTCGTTTCGTCGGTGTGTTCTGACGCACTTTTTGGACCGACTCGGGGAGACTGATCAGTCCGACTGGCTTTCCTGCCGACGGTCGGCCGTCTGGTCGGTGTGTAACCACCTTTGTGTGCTTTATGTATTTTAATGTGGCAATGTGCTTAAAAGCCCTTCTAGGGACGGGCATCGGAGATCAGCAACAGCTATAAATGCCACAATGCTGTACATTGGAGATGTTTTGCACCAATTGTCTGTCGTAGCATCTGTCCCTATTCAAAATAAACATGGAGGGGTGGAAAAAAGGCGGCGTATAAATAAAGCCGATCCATTCGTTTGTGTTGCGTGAATGCCACTTGAACCCCTTTCCCCCGTGCGCCCTCTGGTCCAGGTGGAGGTGTTCGACCTGCTGTTTGTCACCACGGAGAGCAACAGCAGGAAGACGTACGTGGTGCACTGCCAGGACTGCGCCCGTCGGGGGAGCGCCAACCTGGACAACTTTGTGGTGCTGGAGCAGTACAAGATCGAGGACCTCATGCACGTTTACGACCAGTTCACACTCGTAAGTAACGGCTGCACCGGTCCCGTTCCGAGCCGAGCGGATCCGTTTAAACACAGAGGAGACCTGTGATGATGATGTCCGAGAGCTCAGTGTGTTCTTCCCTGTATCTTGTCTGCAGGCCAGTCCGCTGCCTTCCTCCTCTTGACGGTAACTCTGTTGTACCGAGGACAGTTAGAAAAAACCCACAACGGACTTAAATCGGAGGGGAGTGGGGGTGGGGTGGTGTGGGGGATAAACTCTCCGGAAACCTTTTTTGTTCTTTTCTGATATTCAGGAAGTAAGCCGGCAGTCCCTCAAAAAACGGCACTCTGTAGCTATCCCATAAGGCAGCTGCGTGAAAGCTGTGTGTCTATGCAACCTGCCCCGGTGGACTGTAAGAGAGGGTGGGGGGGGGGGGGGGTTGGGGGCAGCTCCGCCTGTCATCATGACCAGACTGTTCTACTGCTGGCCCAGCTGGACTTCACTAGAAAATAACACAAAAATCCCACATAAAAAAAAAAATGATGATTTCAAGTTTTGTACATATTGTTTTAACTGGCAACACGGTCACACGACGACTACTGACTTGATAGTTTTGTTCTTCTTTTTTAATTTTTTTCCTCAATTGTTTTTTTTTGGTATTCTGTTTGTGAGATAACACGAGCCCCCTCCTCCTCCCTCCCTCTCTCCTCCCTCCTCCTCCCCCTCCTCGAGACAAGTCTTTAGCATAGCCGGTCTTTTTGTATGTTAGATAGACGCCTCCTTGGTCAGGAAAACCAGATTTAAAAAAAAAAAAAAAAAAGTACAGTTTTGTAATGTGAAAAGTTGAGTGACACATTCTTTGCAACATCTCCCCCACACCCACCCACCCTTTTTCCCATCAGTTAATTTAATTTTGCTGGAACTATGATGAGTATTTGATGACTATTTGTTGGCGAGGAAAATAATTTGTTGACAAACAGCCAAGAGAGTCGCAGAAGAAAAGGGTTGCACATAGACAAAAGAGTGAAGTTTAATTTGTGTTTTTTTTTTTTTATTATTTTGATGTAAATTTACACTATTTATAAAATGCATATTTATTGCTTGAAGATATTTGTTGATGGAATGCTGTAATTTTTTTTTTTTTTTTTCCAGAGTACCTGCCATTAAATTTGAAGGAGCCTTGTGATTTTGAAAGCACGGCCCCTCATACGTTTTCTATATAAATAAACTGCTCAGTAAGCATTGTACAGAGACCTTTTTGATTGGTTGATTTTCCCTCCATGGTTTATCAGATCTACAGAAACAAATGTCCAAAGGATAACATGGTAAAATGATAACACTTCTTTCCAACTAAGGCATGGTTCGGACAGATTTTATGAAATTATGGTCTGGTTCGGGCTCGGTCACATCAGTGCGATAAGGCATTTGTTGTAAAATGGTGCTCCTTTAAGAGGTGTGTGTGTGTGTGTGTGTGTGTGTGTGTGTGTGTGTGTGTGTGTGTGTGTGTGTGTGTGTGTGTGTGTGTGTGTGTGTGTGTGTGTGTGTGTGTGTGTGTGTGTGTGTGTGAGACAGAAATAGTAAAAATAAGTTTTGTACACAGTGTACTGAAAGCAAAGTTCATTAATTTGCTCACCAGAAACGGGATTTTAACCCCGACGTTATTCTTTTTATAACGTGGGCCCTGGAGGTAACAAGTTAAACGTAACCAGGAAACGAGGAGCGGGATAAGCGTGACTAGAGTCTCTCAAAATCTGACGAAAATCTTTTAAACTGACCTTTGTCGATCTGAAATGAAGACAGATTCAGCGACTGCACGGCCTATTTCTCTCTGAACGTGTTCTCAGAAACGTGTTTTCGGTGAACTATTTCAGTACAATATGAGATCGTATTCTGGACGAGCCGCCATGACAGTCTGGCTTTGAATTTCTGGAGAAACCAGACCCATGTGACGCGTTTGTCCAATCAGCTGCTGGTTTTCATTTTTGGGGCAACAATACAGATTAGCGCCGCCTGCTGCTATGGAGACGTATTAGGTCTCGTCTCTTCGGTGAGTTCTGAGGCACTTTTTGGACCAAATCGGGGAGGCTGATCAGTCCGACTGGCTTTACTGCCGACGCTCGGCCGTCGGCTCTGTGTGTCCGGGCCAAAAAACGCAGCCTACACGTGTCATTAGTATGAGGAAAAAAAATTAGATTTTAACAGTGTCTGACGCGGGCATGGTGCCGAGATGTTGGAAGACAAAGAAAACACAAAGACCTTCAACATAAAAACACAAACGCAATCCTGCACACCACAACCTAAATCTACCTCCCACATAAGGGCGGCTAAAATGTCACGACCTTTTGAAATGGGTTTTATTGTTTTGAAGGATGTTTTAATGAGTCGATAAACAAAACCTGTCTTTATTTCCATCTGCAGCTCTGTTGTACTTCTTCTTCTTCTTTATATAAAAGCCAGGTGATCGGTGCTTACTCCGCTGGATAACTGCACCAAGTCAAACCTTTTCTACAAGTTTACAGGAAACAACCGAGTAACCTACATTCACTTTACAGCTCTCTGTAGACTCAGGTTTGTTGATCAGGTAAAATAGTCTCAGCACACAGTCGAAATGCCATACAGAGCAGCAGGACGTTGGTAAGTGAACAGGAAATGGAATATTAGTATAAAGTGAGACTTAAACTAGTATTCTTCTCTTTTAGGGGGGTTAATTTTTTTTTTTTTTTAACCGGAGGTTACGCATTGCATAGATTTTTTGCAAAATGTTTTTCAGTTACAAGGCTGTAGTTACTGTAGGCCTGCCTTTTCTTCCTTTTTTCTATGGTCTTTTTTTTTCTTCTAAATTTTTTTCAGTTTTTTTTTTCCCGCTTTTTGGAATTTTTTTGTCACTCTAGTGTTGCCTTCCTTCTTTCTAAGTTTTTGTTGCTCCTTTTGAAGTTTGTGTCTTTTTTTCTTGAAGTTTTTGTTATATTTTCGACCTGTTCTTGCCTTACTTCCTTCTTTCTACCATTTTTTTGTCTCTTTTTCTCATCGGCATTTAAATGTTGTCCAGGTCCAAGGCTGTTGTTTAGTAAATCTATCGCTGACATCGCTGTGTTCTTCCTCTTTATAGAGAATTTTTTTTATTTATTTTTTTCTACTAAAAATTATTTGCGCTGGTCAGGGGGTACCGTCCTCCTTTTTAGAGTAAAATTAATGTTTGACCTAACTTTTTTGGATTTGTCCTACATTTAGAAGAAACCGTACATATGTGTACCTTTTACTCGTTGGATAGGTTTATTTCTGGAACCTCAAAAAGTGTGGATTATATCTTTTAAAGGAGACATCAATTTCAGGAACATATTTCTGATAATCTGTGAGCTCCCGGTATTTAAAGCGTAACTGTCGCCAAAATGCATCCTAGGGTATTTTTGTGAATGTACGTGAGTCAAACTTTAGTTTAGAAGCATATTTAGGACCAAATCGCTACTTTTAAGATTGACCATATTCTCCTTTTGGGGTCAAATGGCCTTTTGAATGGGAGTGCTAGGGGGTCTCTCATGCTAGTCTCAAAATAGCTATTTTTGAAATACTAAGAAGGCTCGACACAACATGAAACTTTGCTTCCAGTATCACCAGGAGCTCTAAACCTTAACGCAAGCATTGACAACATTGTTTGTGTACCCAGATTTACTAAAAAGAGAGTTTTTGAGCAACTCACCGTAGCTGTTGTTGTTGTTGTTTCCGGCCGCAGCCATTTTATCAGTCAAAAACAATCGATTTCCGAATGCAACGTAACAGGGAGGAGAGTAAAGACGGAAAGCTCCTAAAGCTTACTTCCATATAAATGCACGGATAAGTTGTTGTTTTGTAGTTATTGAAAACCAATATTGACCTTGGAGTTGAAAAAGGAGTCTCGTATTCATTCGCATTCGGATATCGACTCGTTTTGACTGCCGAGGTGGTAGTGGCTGGAAACAAGAGCTGCGGTGAGTTGCTCAAAAACTTTCTTTTTAGTAAATCTGTGTACACAAAGAATGTTGTCAATGCTTGCGTTAAGGTGTAGAGCTCCTGGTGATACTGGAAGCAAAGTCTCATGTTGTGTCGAGCCTTCTTAGTATTTCAAAAATAGCTATTTTGAGACTAGCATGAGAGTGCCCCTAGCACTCCCATTCAAAAGGCCATTTGACCCCAAAAGGAGAATACAGTCAATCTTAGAAGTGGCGATTCGGTCCTAAATATGCTTTTAAACTAAAGTTTGACTCACGTACATTCACAAAAATACCCTAGGATCCATTTTGGCGAGAGTTACGCTTTAAGAAGAGATTTACCCTGGGGCCGAACTGATGCAGCAAGAATTAACAAGCTTTACAAAACTAAAGTTGGCTGATTGGAAACCTTTTTAGGAAGGTGTGATCACATTTTGCACAGACATTTGAGCTTCCCGGAAGATTTTTGATAAACAAAACTGGATCAAAAACAAAACCTTTGACTTTACTTTTTAGCCATCTTACAGTTGGGGTTGTCATTACAATGATGAGTACCATTACAGAGTTCAACGCTTGTCTGGTCGGGCAAATAAAAAATCAACTTGGCCGAATTCAATTTGTACTGGCCCCTATAGATTTTTTTTTTTTTTTTTTTTGAGGAAAAATGTCAAAAAAAAGTAAAAGCCTAAAAAAAAACCTGTCAAAAAGTCTAAAACATCTATCGCCAACTCAGTTCTTGACAAACAGCACATTTAAATCAGATGATTAGGATACGATGATGCGGGGTGACCTCTAGCTCACCCAGTAAGAACCCATGTAGGCTGAGTCCTTTCCAGCGGCCTAGGTTTGAGTCCGACCTGCGGCCCTTTGCTGCGTCATCCCCCATCTCTCTCTCCCACCTTTTCCTGTCTATCCATTGTCACTATCTAACGAAGGGGAAAGCCCCAAAAAATAATCTCTAAAGAAAGACGATGATACGATAATGCCCCAGCGGGCGTTGTTGTGTTTACTTGCCCGACGTGGCGTTTTACTTGCCCCGGGCCATCGGGCAACTCTTGTTGTTGAACCTGCATTATCACATGTATGACTCTCCGTCTGCGTGAAGAACACAGAGAGGCATTGGCATGTTCATGGCTGCCATTTGTCCGTCTCAGTTGGTCTTCTCGTCTTCAACGCGCTGCCAAAAAAAAAAAAGTTTCTCACATAGAGTACTTCAGTCTTAAATTGTTTCACTTGGTTATGGAGATAACTTGGTACCATTTGGTCAGAGTATAGCTTTAAATGCACAATTAGTAACAGAAACGCACTAACACCAAACTATACAAGTTTGTATTTGAATGTGGCCCAAAAACGTAGAAAATCAAAGTACTTCTTTTGGATCTGAACCAAGAGCCAATGGAAGAACAGTTCTGGGCTACTGAGCAAGTGAGAACAATGCAGATGGCAGACCGCAGATGAAAGATCCATTATCCAAACACGTTCCAGCCACGTGGGATTAAAAAAAAAAAAAAAAAAGATTGAGCACGCTGTTAGTGTATGAAGGAGTTAATAATAGCTGTACCACAGTGATTCAGTGTGTTGAATTGGACGTCCGTGAGTGTTAAAATGATTGGGGGGAAAAAGAACATAGTTTCGCATTCAGACAGCCGCTGTGAGATTCAAAGAGCAACAATCTGATTCCATCTGCTTTTTCGTGGGAGCTTTGTCTTTTCTGCACAGCTGAAGTCTCGTTCGGTGCTCGCCGGTTTTTGGGCTCATCTTTCTGGGCAGCCTGTTATCCTGCAAATTGTGCCCTGAATTTGCACCATATACAGTCCAATGCAAACATGCCACAGTCAGATTCCCATAACAAATACATACTGCCTCATTAAAGGCCCACATGGTGCATCCAGTCATCTCACCAGTTGTGGGGAACTTTTCTTATCTGAATGAAGTCTGCTAGCATAAAGGGGTGGGGGGGGGAGAAAATAATGAATCGGAACAAAGTAGCTGTGAGGAATCCGAAAATGTTCTGATGTTTCTGTCTGTAATCAATAAAAAGGTTTTCTGTTTACAATCTTGTCGTCTTTACCCCTCAGTACTGTAAGTTATCTGATGTGGTTATTAAACGGTGTTCTGGATCTGCTGCAGGCTGCACATTTTCTCTTTACAGGCCCCCAAAAAAAGATCCGATGATGCCACGGTTTACAGGAGATGAAAAAAGAGGAACTTTTGCCAACTGTCTGTTTGTAAAAGGGGAACAGAAAGCGGTTTCTGCCTCCACAGATAAGTGATAAAAATACATGCAAAGAGCCCCATTGAACAATGCATAATCAAATTATTTTTACTAACTTCCTCAAATTGTTTGCACATTGTGACTTTGTGTGGCCCGTGTGTAACCGTCTTCTGCCATGCTTGATTCAGTCTGACAATCATCCCCATGTTCGGATGTAAAACTGGAGAAAACATGAATTCAGTCATCACTCATAATCTCGACAACTGTTGGATGGATTGCTATGAAACTTTGCACATACATTTATGTTTCCCAGAGGATAGTATCCTGATAACTTTGGTGATTTCTTGACTTTTCCTTTTAGCGCTACCATGAGGTTTACATGTGTGGTTATTAGTAAAATGTTGGCTGGCAGGTCATGAAAGTTCACCATCATCAGGTCAACATGTTAGTTAGTCCAACCATAGAAATAAAATCGCTCGCTGGTAGGAGAGCTGCCCGACAGCTCGGGAGAAGTTATCAGAGTTTCAGGGAGTAAGGAGGGACAGTTAGATCCAGCAGCAGTGGGTCAGCAGACCGCTAACGTTAGACCTAGCGGCAGTGGGTCAGCAGACAGCTAACGTTAGACCCAGCGGCAGTGGGTCAGCAGACAGCTAACGTTAGACCCAGCGGCAGTGGGTCAGCAGACAGCTAACGTTAGACCCAGCGGCAGTGGGTCAGCAGACCGCTAACGTTAGACCCAGCGGCAGTGGGTCAGCAGACAGCTAACGTTAGACCCAGCGGCAGTGGGTCAGCAGACAGCTAACGTTAGACCCAGCGGCAGTGGGTCAGCAGACAGCTAACGTTAGACCCAGCGGCAGTGGGTCAGCAGACAGCTAACGTTAGACCCAGCGGCAGTGGGTCAGCGGACCGCTAACGTTAGACCCAGTGGCAGTGGGTCAGCGGACCGCTAACGTTAGACCTAGCGACAGTGGGTCAGCAGACAGCTAACGTTAGACCCAGCGGCAGTGGGTCAGCAGACAGCTAACGTTAAACCCAGCGGCAGTGGGTCAGCAGACCGCTAACGTTAGACCTAGCGACAGTGGGTCAGCAGACCGCTAACGTTAGACCCAGCGGCAGTGGGTCAGCAGACAGCTAACGTTAACTCTACAACAATAATTTGTGTTTTCTTTTTCAATTTATTGTGCAAATGTCTTTATTTATGTAAAATAAATTATAATAGGTTTTTGGGGTGAGTGCATCACCCACTTTGTAGTCTATATCCACGACGTTCCGGTTCCGGGATTGCTCAATTACCGACGGAAATTCAGCTGGAAGACTCTTTACGGCCAAATGTGCGTCCCCTTCCTCTTTCTTTGTGTTGGCGTTCTAACCTCCGGTGGATTTGTGAGGACTATGGTTAACTGCTCCTCAGATCTCTGCAGGGTAAATCCAGACAGCTAGCTAGACTATCTGTCCAATCGGAGTTTTCTCTCGCACAACTAAAACAACTTTTGAACGTACACACGTTCCACCAAAACAAGTTCCTTCCCGAGGCTATTTTGCAGCGGCACCGTGGCTCCGTCCGGCGCTTAGCACCGCCCAAGAGGATTGATTGGTTGAAGGAAATGCCAATAAACCAGAGCACGTGTTTCTCCCATCCCGGAATGCTGTGTGGACTAGCCAGACCCTCCTCCGCAGCGCTGTGAAGGAAGGTCTGGCAATGAGAGACCACCCACTTTGTCACATGTCACAAAACTTTGACAGTTTCCCTCAGGATAAATAGTTATATCGTATCTCAAACTGTGAAATGAAGGCATTTAAACTAGACATGGCCCGTTACCATCTTTTGCTTCCCGATACCGATTCCGATACCTGAACTTGCGTATCGGCCGATACTGAGTACCGATCCGATACCAGTGTGTCATATATTTTATTATGTTTTAACAGCTGTATACTACTATCCCTGTATGGATGTGATATGATTTCTATCTCTGTTGTCGGTCTGGCTCAGGTTAAACTCTTTGTGAAACATGAACAAACACAAACAATGAATGCCCCAGAACTTTCTTTTATTCTCCAGTTTGACAGTCAGTTATAACGGAAAAAGAACATAAATGAACTACTTTAACGTAATTTTCTTTAGGGCTTTATTACGTGGTATCGGATCGGTGCATAAACTCCAGTATTTCCCGATACAGAGACCAGCGTTTTAGGAAGTATCGGAGCCGATACCGATACCAGTATCGGTATCGATAACATCTCTAATTTAAACAACCCAGAACAATAACACCCTGATTATGACCTGTATGGTTTATCTTGCTTTGACCAACTAACTGTCACCGCTGCATTTGTAGTGCAAGTAGAGAGCACTCAGTCTTTAAACAGAGCCACTCGATGCCCTGCTGTGTTTGTCTCTCTGTCATGAACTTTAACTCTGGATGAGACAACAAACATACCAATGCCAACCTGGTGCCGGTCCAGCTCCCCTCTCTCCGGCTAACAACGGCCACTCCAACCATTTCACACGTGCATCTTTCATTTGACTGATCCCACATTATGCTACTTGCACACTGGTTACTTCAAATTTAATATTACACTTATTTTATTTTGTTATATTTACAACTACAGAGGGCTGTGGCATGTGACAATGTGATGTTTTATTTAGCAGAATTACATTATGTTCAATCCTATCCAACAGGCGCAGAAAATCAATTTCCTCTTTTCCATCTCTGCTCAAACTCTATACATATCTAAAGTCCTTTCTGTTAACTAATCAGTCTATTACTTTATTATAATATTCTTCAAGCCATTTGCTACTTTGTCGGTGCTGTTTTACTTTCATACTCGTACAGCTCTTTGTGACTTTGTTTTTTAAAAAGTGCTACAAAAAAAGCTGTGCTGAGAGAAAAGTATTTAAACGATTATGATTTATACATCTCTGCGTGTGTGAAGAGAGCTTTCCATTTAAAGCTATTCGTGCATCACTCAACCCAGCAGGAGGAAAGTGCTCCATCCCAAATTGCTGGTTCACATCAAAACACCTGTCGGCAGGTTTCTTTCTGTTCAGTATCCAACTTGTCATGTTTCCATCTAATTGTCAACCGAAATTTTAAGCAAACTTTTAAAATGTCGCAAAAAACGAAAATGCGAATTGGAAGCGTTTCCATCAACTGGTTTAGAGCGACAAGTTGACGTCATGCGTGGTTGTAGATTGTAAACTGGCTTGCTAAATCAAAGAGTTTAGAAGCAAAGTTGTTTGACTAAATGGAGAGAGGTGGCGTTGTACAAGTCGGCCACCTGTGCAGAATCCAGGGTTGTGGCGGAGACATTTGATGTCGGCGAGACAACCGTTGACCGCGGTGTATACGCGGCGTGCAGGACTGTACGATTCAAGCTACAGCACACCGCAACTCCACCACGCACCCTGTGCCACAAGCGTACGGCGCCCTGGATGGGACCCGTATCCCGATCCTTCCCCCGTCCGATGGATACCGGGACTATAGTCATGTGACTTGCATGTTCGCTACGTCACCACTTATTCGGCAAAGCTGTTTCCAGCTCCCATTTGGCGCATTAACTCTTTTTCGAAAAAGGCGAAAAACACTTTTTTGGGGAATTGGAGGACGTTTTTTTTTAAAATTTTGCCTGTTTTTCTAATGCGATTCTTGAATGCTCATAAAAATACGCTGATGGAAACATGACAATGTGTCTTTGTATTCAGATGAAGCAGAAAACTCTTAATCACACTATATATTTGTAGTTATTCCACAAAGCTGTTACATTTTGTTTTACTATTTGAATTCGTTCAGCTGTTTTTGATCAAATCCAACAAAGAAATAATCCTAAAACCCTGATCTGTCTTATTCCTCTGTGCCAAAGACAACTCTGTCGTTGGAAATACTTTTAGGAAGTGTTTTTTTTAAAGAGTATATATCTGTTTTTCTTTCTTACAGTACACTGTTTGTGACCAAGCGGCAACTTCCTGGTCTGAAAAGTGAAGCCAATGCCGAAGCTCCGTAAAACTGAATTCTCTCTAATATCCAGCGGGGGGCGACTCCGCTGTCTCCACTGGTTTTTATAGACGTCTATGAGAAAATGAGCCTACTTCTTCATTTTAGGCCTTTATTTGATAGGACCGCTTAATACTTGACAAAGAGGAGAGCAAGAGGGAATGAGGGGGTCGCGGTGAGCCTTTGTACATGGGGCGCACGCTCAACCAGGTGAGCTACCAGGGCGCCCCATCCTCTTCTTTTTTTTAAGATAATTTTTTGGGCATTATAGTCCTTCGTTATATAGAACAGCTAGAGAGAGAGAGAGAGATATATGCATGCAGCAAAGGGCCTCAGCAAGGACTGAACCTCTGTACGTGGGGCGCACGCTCTACCAGTTGAGCCACCCTGGCGCCCCATAATGAGCCTACTTCTCACTTGATTTATTAGCTCAGTAAACATTTTCATAATGAGATTTTGATCTCAATCTCTTCAAGTCTTCTTCAATACAGCATGACCCTTTTGTTTTAAAATAGACGAAGCAGGGGATGCTTTAGGGGCGGGGCTACCTTGGGACTGACAAGTCGTTACTACAGCGGCGTCCCCTGGTTCTCAGTCAGGCATAAAATACTGTAAAAAAAAAAAAAAAAAGTAGATCCAAAAAAACTACTGAAAATACAGTACAGAAAATACTAGACGTACGTGCTGCATTTTATTTCACAGATTGGCTCAAAGGTGTGGTAATTTACAGGGCTGTAGTGCTTTTCTGTTGTCTTGGACTCGTTGGTATTTGGACTCAGACATGTCTCGGACTCGGCCATTAGACTTGCCAAATATTCCAGCTGGTCTCGGCCAAGTCCAGCACTTTATGCTTTTTAAGATTATTTTTGACAGGACAGCAGAATACATGAAAGGGGAGAGAGAAGGGGAATGACGTGCAGCAAAGGGCCGCAGGTTGGAGTTGAACCTGCGGCCGCTGTGTCGAGGAGTAAACCTCTATATATGGGCGCCCGCTCTACCAACTGAGCTACCCAGGGGCCCTATATGCTTTTTTTCTAAAGTAACTTCCTCCTTCAAAACAAACGCATTGATGAAGCGCGCTCGTTCAGGCAACTGGTATTAGTTTACTTCCAACTCTACCTAGAACGGGCGTTGTGATTGGTCGCCTGGGACACACCTGGCTGCATCATATACCTCAATCATCAGGTATTACTCAGTTCCATCTAGACCACAGACACGATGTCAGAGAGCTCTTTGTACTCGGGATTCTTCAGGACAAGTCACAAGTTCAAGAATGGGAACATTTCCAGGTTATATTTGAAGTCAATAATAATATGGCCTAATGTGATCCTATAGTGTGTTACTTTTGATTATTACAAATAATAAAGCACAATGATCATCTTAAAGTAGAAGATATACGGTCTCTCCCATCACACACATTATGAAACGGTAAGCGAGTGGTCTTGAAGAGGATTCTTTATTTTTTTTTTCTGTCTTGGTTTTGATGGTCTCTCATTTGGACTCGGTCTCGACTAGTCCTGGTCTTGGACTTGTCTTGGACTCGACAAAGGTGGACTTGACTACAACCCTATCCCAAGGTGGTAATTCAATTGTCCATTGTAGAGGGATTTATGTCTAAAATATGCCCTAATGCTTGTCAAATCTGACTCAAATTTATGAATTCCCACGCCTTCTTTGTTTGGGGGGGTGGTCCTCTAGTTTCTAGACAGAAACTGCTGTTATCTTCACACACACACCCACACACCAAGGTCGGGACCTTGTGGTGCAACTTCCTCGTCTGTTCTGTAACTTTAACTACCTTTCCTGTGTTTTCTGCTTATCCGTTTGGTACATAATGCACTCTTATGCCATAAAGGCTTAATCTACTGTTAAAGGCTCAAGCTTAACCTTCTATGCTCAGAGACGTTTCCTTGAGCCACTTCCTCAATGACTGCACACAGCTTCTTTTGCAACGTGCACAAATATAACTTCAACTGGTAATATTCTACACAATTTAGAACAAGCTGTTTAAACTAAATCTGTGCAAACCATTCGGAGATTAACTGACACTACTTTGCCAACGAGAAGCCGTTTAAAATGAACAACATGGATTCAGGACTAGTAGCAAAGCCAAACACAACGGCACCAATGTGTGGCATAAAAGGCCCAGAAAAAGAGAATTCAGTCGTTAATCGCAATTGTTTGTATGACAATTAAATGCCATAATGGAGACAGCCTTTTAACCATCCGGTTGTCCTCGGGTCATATTTGACCCAGTTTCAAAAAGTTTCTATTTCAGAAATTTGTTTTTTGGTGGATAGCTCCTTCACAAGTAAAATAAATGCTCAGTTCACTACTTCCATTGAATTTGGGTGTCAATTTTATAGCATTTGACCTTTTGTTTTTAAATAAAAGAACGTTGAAAAAAATCGACAAAAACATCAGAAAAAAGGGACAAAGAAATTGGAAAAAAGCTTCAAAACCATCAGGAAAAGTCACAAAAATGTGTACCAAAAGAATCTGGCAAATGAGTTGGTGTGAAAACCTTTTACATGAACACTCGGTCACCGGCTGTGAAATGCGTGAATAATACGCTCAAAATAACACTAAAATGAGACGTTGTGGTCGTATATGGTGCCAGATTCATTTTACAATAATCCATCACCTGAACCTTTTTTCTAAAAAACTTCTGAAAATATATAATGGAGGGTTTCATTGTGCTCGCTGGATGACATCCATTGTGCAAAATGAGTCCTAAGTGTGGGATCATTCATCTGTACCGGGTCCTGTAGGCTTTGTGCTTGACAGTTATTTCATTATCACAACGGCAGGAGGCTGCATTGACAACCACTCCAACCAAACACAGCTTTCATTTATTCATGATCCCTTTTGAATGCTCAGGGTTTAGAAAAAGGAACTTGGCAGGCTGTGTTTTTTACCTTCACAAGTGAAAAGAGGGGGGAGACGTAAAGCTGCAAGCTGACACCTTTCTGTGTTTCATGAGACGCTTACTTACATTTCCTAAAAGTAGGACACAGCTGGACTCTTCCTTAACCCTCCTGTTGTCCTCCGGTCAAATTGGACCCATTTTCGAAACGTTTCTATATCAGAAATCTGGGTTTCTTTCAACGAAATTGTCAAAAAAACAAATTACGTGGATGTGTGAATGGTTCCATACAATGCTCTTCACAAGTAAAAAACCTTATCAGTTCACTACTTGCATTGAATCTGGGTGTTTAATTCAATTTGATAGCATTTGAGAAAACATTTTTTTATAAAAGAATGTTGAAAAAAAGAAATAAAAAATACGACTTAAAAGTTTTCATTTTAAATTTTGACCCAGAAAAACAAAAAGTTGCATGGTCAAGGGAGGGACAACACAAGGGTTAATGTTATTTAGTTATATGTACAGTATGTGTTGTTTGTTTCTGTATTTATTGTTAGTTTATTTCATATTAATGTTTAAATATGTTTATATACGTATGCACCAAACCAAAGCAAATTCCCAGTAAGTGCTAACCTGGCATGTCCAGATTCCAAATTCTGACTCTACCAACTGAATGTCTCAACAGAAATCGAGACTCATCAGACCAGGGAACATGTTTCCAGTCTTCAACTGTCCAATTTTGGTGAACTTGAGCAAATTGTAGCCTCCTGTTCCTATTTTTAGTGGAGATGAGTGGTACCCGGTGGGGTCTTCTGCTTTTGTAGCCCATCCGCCTCAATGTTGTGCGTGTTGTGGCTTCACAAATGCTTTGCTGCATACCTCGGTTGTAACGAGTGGTTATTTGAGTCAAAGTTGATCTTCTATCAGCTGGAATCACTCAGCCCATTCTCCTCTGACCTCTAGCATCAACAAGGCATTTTCACCCCCCAGGACTGCTGCATACTGGATGATTTTCCTTTTTCAGACCGTTCTTTGTAAACCCTAGAAATGGTTGTGGGTGAGAATCCCAGTAACTGAGCAGATTGTGAAATCCTCAGACCAGCCCGTCTGGCACCAACAACCACACCACGCTCAAAGTTGCTTAGATCACCTTTTGTCCCCATTCTGACATTCAGTTTGGAGTTCAGGAGATTGTCTAGACCTGGACCACAGCCCTAAATGCATTGAAGCAGCTGCCATGTGATTGGTTGATTAGATAATTACATTAACGAAAAATTTAACAGGTGTTCCTAATAATCCTTTAGGTGAGTGTATATGTATATGTATATGACTGTCCTTATTTGTCCTTATTTTATGATTGAAGCGGTACACAAGTTGAAGCAGCCGCTGTGTCTGTGTTTGACCAATCAGTGACAGTCTGCCGTGCAAACCCCGCCCCCCAAAGTTCCTGACCTATCAGAAAGTAACCCTCACCCCAGGAGCAGAGAGTTTTTAAGCTGCTAAAACTCAACGTTGGGACTTCATAAAAATGCCATCACAATAAAAAGTGAATAAAGGGTAAAGGTAGGGATGTAACGATGCATCGTGAATCGGTTAAAAATGGATATACATAAATGTGTGAAAATTACAACCGGTTGAGATGAAACAATAAATCGCGATGCAATTTTTAAACGGCCTAGAGCCTAATCTACTTTAGATTTCCCTTGTTTGACTTCAGATTTCACTACAGCTTTTTCTATTTATTTAGTTATTTTGATGTGGGATTTGTCTTAAAAATCTAATTATATTTTTATTTTTTTGTTATTTAAGATAAAATAGTATTTCAATTGCACTTTTGATAAGAGGACACGTGTTGTTTTGCACAGCTTAAATAAATAAAGGAATATTTGTCAGGCATTTTCTATTTCTAGGCATTAAAAAGCCTGGAAAAGGTTTCAAAAAGCACGGAAGGTTTGGAAGATATTCTTCGCCCCAGATTTATCTGACGTTGCATATTTGTCTTTAGTTGCAGATCTACTTGGAATTTTTTTATTAAAACATATGTATATATTATATATATATATATATATATATACAGTATATGTTGTGCCTTAAAAGAGGTAAATTGATCCTAGAAAAGATAGAAAGTCTGACAACAGAAACAGAAACAAGAGCCAGCAGATGTCACTGAAGTTAAGAAGGAGATGGAAGCTAACTGATGTTGATGTGAGACACACACACACACACACACACACACACACACACACACACACACACACACACACACACACACACACACACACACACCACGCACACACACACACATACACATACAAACACACACACACACACACACACACACACACACACACACACACATATATACACATACAGGCACACGCACACACACTCACACACACACACACACACACACACACACACACACACACACACACACACACACACACACACACACACACACACACACTGATTAAACACTTAGTTGACAGACCTGTACGTTTAATACTCTAAGTACATTTTCCTGATGGTACTTATATATACCTTTACTAAAGTAACATTTCCAATGCAGGACTTTTACTTGTAACAGAGTATTTTAACAGTACTCAAAGGATCTGAATACTTCTTCAACCACTGGATTTTAAATGCGCACGCATGCACACGCTCACACACGCACATGCACACGCGCGCGCGCACACACACACACACACACACACACACACAATACTCTGCTAAAAGTCCTGCATTCAGAAATGTATTCAAGTACAGTATCAAAAGTAAAAGAAGAATGATCTATTATCTGTTATATATCATATCATTGGGTTATCAGTATTCATGCGTTAATGTGTAAGCAATGTTTTGATGTTGCAGGTCGTTGACGTGGAGCTAATGCTAAGCTAACACGTCATACAGGTTATGGGCTCCTTTGAGTTTTAAAATCTTCATTTGTAATCTTTTAAGTGCGTACTTCTACCCACCCCTTTTTTCGGACATGGGACCCATGTCGTCTCATTTATGGATCTTTCTCTTTTTAAATCAAGACTTAAAAGTCTTCTGTTTGACATTGTTTTTCCTGAGGTCATTTAGAGATGGTCACTTCTACACCTCTATGCTTTATAAGTCTTAAATTTAGTTTTTACGGTTTTGTTTTTCTGATTGTTGAATTCGATGTTGTATTTGCTTTGTATGTTTATGCTTGTGTAAAGCCCTTTGAATTGCCTTTGTGTATGAACTGGGCTACATTAATACATTGCCTTGCCTTACTGTAATATTATTTTGTCTGTTCGAAAAAACAATTTCAATCAATGAAATAACTGTAGTGGGCAAACAGGGTTTCCCTATGAGACAAAAACAATGTAGGAAATGGAAATAATCAAGCAAATATATATAGTTTGTACACACAAAGTTATACTATTTTTGATGGACAAACATTTCATAAGCACATTAGGCTAACAAACAGCAGGATTGTTTTCTTAAAAAATTAATGCATAGTCCCTAAGAATCAAGTTTGTCAAAACGATGTCACTTGCCATTGGGTGGTCTTCACACAAGTGCTTCCTGTTTGATGATTACTGCACCCTCATATATTCATTCAACCTTTATTAATCCTCGAGAGATCATTGATGGCGACCCTCATTTGCAATGTGATCGAGTCAGATTACAAACACAAATACAGAACAACGCAAAAAGTACAATCACAAGAAATGTAGAAGGACAATAAAACGTAAGGATAACAGGGATGCAAAGGAAAATACAATTATGTAAAGCACTCAAGTTTGCGGGTTTAAAACCAGATTTCTAAATTGTCCAAAAGGACAGGTAAACCCAGACAGCTAGCTAGACTATCTGTCCAATCTGAGTTTTCTGTTGCACGACTAAAACTACTTTTGAACGTCCACACGTTCCACCAAAACAAGTTCCTTCCCGAGGCTATTTTGCAGAGGCACCGTGGCTCCGTCCGGCGCTTAGCGCCGCCCATGACGATTGTGATTGGTTTCAAGAAATGCCAATAAACCAGAGCACGTTTTCCTCCCATCCCGGAATGCTGTGTGGACTAGCCAGACCCTCCTCCGCAGCGCTGTGGAGAAAGGTCTGACAAAGCGAGATTAGCGTGCAGATAACTCCCCGATATGTTTTCAGAGAGCATTCACATTCTCACCAGCTCTGTGCCAAGGCAACAACAAGTTCTCCATCACGTGGTAGAAGTCCCCCGGATTCCTCTCGGATGAGTCCCGGGGTTTTGTAGCTGTGAGTCACAGGAAGCATCGAGTTAACTCGATGAGCGTTTTGTGATTTTACCAGCGGTGGAATGTAACTGAGTACATTTACTCCAGTACCTGTACTTAAGTACCAAATGTTGAGGTACTTGTACTTTACCTGAATCTTTTCTTTTCATGCCACTTTCTACTTCTACTCCGCTACATTTCAGAGAGAAATATTGTACTTTTTACTCCACTACATTCATCTGACAGCTTTGGTTACTAGTTACTCCACAAATTAAGATTTCTGCACACAAAACACATGTAGTTTATTAAATACAATGTAGTATTTTAACAGTACTTTTACTCAATTAAAGGATCTGAATACTTCTTCCGTCACTGGATTTTACACACACACACACACACACACACACACACACACACACACACACACACACACACACACACACACACACACACACACACACACACACACACACATCTTTGTGGGGACCCGTCATTGATATAATGCATTCCCTTACCCTAACCTTAACCATCACAACTAAATGTCTAACCTTAACCCTTACCCTCACCATAACCATAAACTAATAGACCTTTTTCATGGCAGACATGTTGACATGTCATAGTAGGAAAGGCACAGGTGTATTCAAAACCATTAATGATGGCTGCATTCCACTTAGGAGAGGCCCTGGTATTAAACCATTAAAGGGACACTTCACCGATTTAGCATTTAGCATTAAGCTTTGTATCAGTAGAAACCCGGTAGTGTTTTTGGATGACCATGCTTTCCTCCCTCATGTCCCCCTGAGAGGGGAGATCTCTGTATTGTGGGTCGGGAAAAAAGCCTCAGATGACGCAAAATGACGATTTTTGCGTCATCTGAGGCTTTTTTGCCCAGAGGCAAAAGACTACAGCCTGTATTAGGAACCACTTCCGCATAGCCCAATTAATTAGTTGGACTGTCGGCTTTTTCTGGAGTTTGACGAGGAAAAAACGAGTGTCAGCCATCTTGAATCCTCGCTTAGCTTCTCAGAAGGAGCAGAAACTGTTCATCCCGAAGGAAATTTTAGAACAACAATTATGTGCATTCAAACTACCGCACACGTGTACCACCAGGATACATTGGAACACATCGGAGAATATGCAGGACACTTTATTACAGACGCAATACTCCACACACTACGCGAGCTTCGCCTGCATGGAGACCAGCGGTGGTGCTCGATTCCTGTGGCCGGTAAACAGACCTCCTCAGCGGGGAGCGTTGAACGAGTGTGCCGGTGGAAAGCTAACGCTAGCTGGCCACCTGTTCCACCAATCCTGCTTGCAAGTGTCCGCTCATTAAACAAACTGGACTATATCCAACTTTAACGAAACTCCCAACGTGAATTCAGAGACTGCTGTGCTGTGTTTTTGTTGTTGTGGAAATATTGCTGTGGACAATCCAGCCTGCTGCTCGGTCACCGGGTAAGACTACTAGTGGAGGTGGGCTGTGTTACCCCGGACTGCCTGTTGCGGAAATGGGGTGATTTGTATCCAACTAACTGCTAACTGCTGGTGGAGTTTGTGACTGTAAAATGCCGACAATTCTACATCCCACGCAAATGTACGGCTGTGTTTATACTCGATGTTTATACCATGGTCTGGGTGAATACTCTATTCTGATTGGCTGCAGGGTGTCCATTAAAAAGTGATATAGGACATCTACTAAAGGAGTTCGGTGAAACTGACTGTTTACTGTTCTAAATTAATGCGCTACATTAAATCAATAAGGAAATGTGGATTTATTATTTCCAACTCGTCCTCTGAACACCACAGGATGGCGCTAAAACACACAGGCTGCAAGAAGTAAGTTCTACTGGCCCTCTGGACTGACTTTGTTTCACAGCGAATAACGTTATCTCACATCCCGTTCACTGTTCAGCTCGCTGCTTCAGGCTGCGCCGCTGCAGCCGACAGTAACGTTACACATCGCGGATCAAATTCTTCGTAAAAGTCGTTATATTGTTTTGGGGACAATGACATGGCTGGATAGCTAGCTTGTCTTGTTGTTCAACATACTGTCAAATTATTTTTACTGATTGCCAACTGTACACAATGTTATTGACTTTGGATCTTGCTAGCATAGCGTTAGCTTTCTGGCTCGTAGCTAAACTGAAGGGTTCTACCAGCTGAGCGGACTATATAAATATCTCCGGTTGCTAAGGGAGGCAAGTCGTATCTAAGGTTCTTCCTAATTCCTGGTGGAGAGAACAACATTTGCATTGCATAAGAACCTGATGGATGGGAATGATTGTTCCAGGTATTAGTCAAACCGTCAGGCGTAACCAGGGAAACGGAGTTATTGTTTGGATTAACTTTAGATTTCGATTGTAAAACTAATTAAAATATGAACTAATGTTTTAAAAATGTGTTATTTGGCAAGTGACCATGGTATAAGCGGGTTAATGCCCTTCGAGATGTCCATTGTCAGGTATTAATGGACTTCGGCTGCGCGTCGGACGGTTCACGCCTCGCCGTCGTCCATTAATACCTGACAATGGACACCTCGTCGGGCATTAACCCTTACTTATACCACAGCCCACCAAGAGCTAATGCTAGTAGCTATGTGTTAGCCTTCTTTTATTACATGGCTTGGTTGAATTCTAATGTAGAATGCGGTCTGTTATTTCCTGATAACAGACCGTTGCTAAGGATAACACACTGTTGCCATGCATAGCAGAGCGTTGCCATGGACACAGTTCTGTTCCCTCTGGAGCTATCAATCAATCCGCTGAAAGAAGTCCGGATAATGTATCAGCTGTGGCAAAAAGTATATGTTTTAAATGTGTAACACTACTTGAAACGTTTTTTTGTGTATATGGTTGAAATGACAACAAAACACACTTGTTGAGTTGATCGCCTCACTGTCTGTCTGTAAAGGGTAGGCGTGGCTTGGGAGTAGACGCTAAAGCAGCAAAGCAAGTGCATTCTGGGATTTGGTGTCTTTCATCCACATGAGCCAAAAACAAATGTTCTGGCTTTTCTTGGCCTAGAAGCCACCAATTTCTAAAAAAAATTCACATTTCTACTACATAAGTGACCCAATTTAAATATATATTCATCTTTCCAATGGTGAAATATTCCTTTAATGATGGCTGCATTCCACTTAGGAGAGGTCCTGGTATTGTGCATGCTGACTCACTGAAATAGCTTACTGGGACACTTGATGGAATTAAGCCATCGTTAAGGTTATCAGTTTCAGCTGGGCTTTTCCTACTATGACAAGTCAACATGTCTGCTGTGAAAAAGGTCTAGGCCTATTCTATCCCTAATCCTACAACCAAGTCGTAACCCTCAAACAGCCCTTTAAACATTGTGGGGTCCAGCATTTTGGCCCCACAAAGCTGTCCGGACCCCACAAGTATACTGGACTCCCGGTTTTTGGACCCTACGAATACAGTTAACAAGAACACACACACACACACAAAGTAAAGTTAAAGTACTCATGATAAAGAATCACTGTCCTTTAGAGTGTTTTGATGTGAGAGCAGAGTTGTCGGCCCAGGTGGTTCAGAGTCTACGGAGGTAGTTTGATGTAACAAGGCATCAGTTTTGGGGCTTTTATGTTGCGTGCATGTAATGTTGTCCACAGACTCTTCCATTTAAAGGGCAACATAAAGAGATCTCTTGATGATCAGTACGAACAGGAGGAATTATTACAGCTAGAAAAACTGTTTAAGACCGACTTGAAACACTGTCAACCTGTCATTTGAAATAATAGAGTGAGAGGAGGGATGACACACAGCAGATAAAAAAAAACTCAGGCCGCTGCCAAGGACTCGGTCTGCATACGTTCATGGTAGTCTGGGTCAACTGAAGTACATTTCCAGGATAAACTGCTCTCTGTGTGTCGCCATTCTTAAACTCCGTTCGCTTCGGGGAAACAAGAACAAAGTTTGAGCTAGAAAGCTACACGCTTAAAATGCCAAGTTTTGAAGAAAATTTGAATCGCGCAACAAGGCAGGCCTGCTTGGTTCTTTCAGTGAAATGATTGTAAAGATTTACAAAGAATATGTTGCATTTCCTCTCTAATTGGGACATTTTGGGAGCGATTGGTGGGATTGCTGTGGACCAAGTACACACGGAGATACACTGGTAAGACCTAATGAGGTTTAACCATGTATCAGCTAATTTAAATAGCTCACGTTACTGTATTGTGTCAACAGTTCACTTCATTTAATATTGTATGTGGAGTTTTCTTTGCGAGGTTCAAATGTTCCAACAAAACAAGTTCCTTCCTGAGACTATTTAGCAGAGCCACCGTTGCTGCGTCTGCAGCTTAGCGCCGCCCAAGAGCGTTGCGATTGGTTTAAAGAAATCCAAACAACCCAGAGCGTTTTTTTTCTTCCCTTCCCATCCCAGAATGCATCTGTGGTGTATCCAGACCTTACTCCAATTCAATTCAATTCAATTTTATTTATAGTAGCAAATCATAACACGAGTTATCTTGAGACACTTTACAGATAGAGTAGGTCGAGACCACACTCTATAATTTACAAAGCCCCAACAATGCAGCAGGACCACGGCGACAGCTGCAACCAGGATCTTGGTGCCAACGTTCTCCAAGGAAATACGCTGGGGGAAAAAACATAAGGACTCCGGGGAGTAAACTCCCCAGAAGCTAGGATTAGTAACAAGCATTTCTGGAACGGGATGCACACAAATGGTAATAGAGGAGAGGAGAGAGCAGCTCAGTGTGTCAAAGGAAGGAAGTCCCCCGGCAGTCTAGAACTATAACAGGTAACTAAGAGAGACAGGTCATAAGGAGAGGTGGCCTGTTCGGGCTTGAAACTCTCCCCTGCCGGATCGGGCTGTGCTGGCCTGCCTCCCTCTACTTTTGTTATATATTATTAATCTAAAAATTATGAAGAGAAGCAGGTGGGCCAGTTAGGTGGACACTGCAACTCCCCTAACTATAAGATTTATCAAATAGGAGAGTTTTAAGTTCGTTCTTGAATGAGGTGACAGTTTCTGCCCCCCGAACCCAGATCCGGAGCTGGTTCCATAGGAGAGGAGCCTGATAACTAAAGGCTCTGGCTCCCATTCTACTTTTAGAGACTCTAGGTACCACAAGTAACTCTGCATTCTGGGAGCGCAGTGCTCTAGTGGGACAATACGGTATTAGGAGCTCTTCTAGATATCCACAGCACTGTGGAGCTAGAGCTGGCAATGCGAGACTAGTTTAGGGTGATTCTCTGCTGAGAGGATAATGAAAGGATTCCAGTCGAAACATGAATTGATCTCCTCTACTTTCAACGTTGTCTTCATGCCTGAAGCCTACATGGAGGCAGTTTGATCGCTTTGACATCTTTGCTGTTAACCCACTCCTGTCCTTTCACTTCCAGAAGTTCATCACCGATAATCCCAAAGATATTTCTCAGAGACAAAACTGTACAGGAGACGAAGAGGATTTGTCACTCTGGCATGTGGCAGGACACTGTCCCCCCCCCCCCCTTTTCGAAAAAAATGGCCACATAAGCTGTTTGTTCAAGCAGCAATTACGACTTATCTTTACATTTATAAAGACGTCACCCACTAGTGGCCGTAGCAGATATGACGGGAGTATAAGAGTGCCAAATTTCTGCTTAAGGAGGTGCCGCGATGGGTCAGAACAAACACAGGACGTTCATCCAGGAGACAGAGGTTTGTGTCCTGTTAAAAAATAAAAGTAAACAAAGTTTTTTGTACTTTATGGAAAGAATGGAACAACGTAAAATTTCACGTAGTCTATATCCTTGACGCTCCACTTACGGGATTGCTCAGGTGCCGCAGGATATTCCGCCGGATGCATGTATTTTGCCGATGTTGGCGTTCTAACCTCCGGTGGATTTGTGAGGACTATGGTTAACTGCTCCTCAGATCTCTGCAGAGTAAATCCAGACAGCTAGCTAGACTATCTGTCCTATCCGAGTTTTCTCTCGCACCACTATTTTACAGCGGCTCTGTCTGACGCTCAGCGCCGCCTATGACGATTGTGATTGGTTTAAAGAAATGGCAATAAACCAGAGCAGGTTTTTCTCCCATCCCAGAATGCCGTGTGGACTAGCCAGACCTTCCTCCGCTCCGCAGCGTGTGGATGGTCTGGCAAAGCGAGACTAAATTTCACGTAACCGAATGTCAAGTAACAACTGATTTGTACGGAAGAGGATTAGGGCCACATGTGAACATTTTATTTCAGTTCTGACTTTGTTCTCAGAATTCTGAGATTAAACTCAAAATAAAAAATTA
The DNA here is from genome assembly GCF_010015445.1 of Perca fluviatilis. Taxonomy (NCBI): domain Eukaryota; kingdom Metazoa; phylum Chordata; class Actinopteri; order Perciformes; family Percidae; genus Perca; species Perca fluviatilis. The sequence continues at coordinate 30,963,559 of NC_053123.1, read as the reverse complement.
AATGTTCACATGTGGCCCTAATCCTCTTCCGTATATTTGAACCCGAACCATGCTCTCTTTTCAAACTTAACCAAGGAGATTTTTTAACCGTTTCACAACGTTAACGGCGTGTTTAACAATGCATCCTGTGGGTCGTATTAGAGAGTTTGGAGGACTTGTTTTGTGGCGGACATGACGTTACCATTGTCCCTTATCATGCTGCTGGAAAATGTGGTTTCCTGTTAAAAATAAACTTTTAAAACATGAGGCTGACTCATACTTTAAATATGTACAGGGGGAAATTATTTAGTCACTCATGTTGTTTCTGTCGTGGTATTTCCCAGTCAGACTACTTTTCTTAATACCACACTATCTTAACATGAAGATAATTGATTTTACCCTCACAGAACTGAAATTGAGAGCAAAGAAAAATCGAATAATAATTCAGCAATTAGACTAAAGATTGATGCCAATAAATGTTTGACAAGATTATTTTGATGCATGACATGAAAAACCTGATTACTTTATTTATTTATTTTTTTAACAGCTATGTGACTCCGTGGCATTCGCTGCTCCTAAACACTTTCCATAAATAAATGAGCATCCATTTCCATGAATATATAAACTCTCTCACAACCCTTCTGGCCATGTGAAAAAGGGATTACCAGGATATGTACAGTCCCTGTTCTCCATTACATCTCTGCAGCGCTCATCCTGTAAGGCATATATATTTAATAAAAGTAACTTTGTGTGTGCATTTATTATTGAAACTGAATAACAAAGCTGCACGCTGCCTGTCTGATTTCAGTTTGAACATATTCACATATTCACATTTACAGTATTTGCTTTTTTCTTCGCACGATCCCATAGGTCTGTGCATTTAATGCAATTTTGATCATGATTTTGGCTACCACACATACACAAAAATAATGCAATCGAAAAATATATTTAGTCATGGGCCATTGTTATTCAGCTTTGTCCTTTGCTGACAGTGAAATAAAGAAGCAGGGACCACCCTCCTCCGCTCATTGCTGGTTGTAAAAAAAGCTCTCAGGTTGGAGGGGAGCCACATGGTGGCAGTGTCCACAAATACTGTCAGCTCGACTTCGACGTCCACATGAAAACAACAACCCTTTCCTTGAAGACAGCCAAATAATATGTCTCTGAGAGCTGTGGAATGACTCTTGCATATAGGCAGACTTTGAATGAAGGCCTCTGCAAAATGCAGATAGCAACCCAACTGGCACTCTGGGCAAAAGTCCAAGATCCTTAAATTCTTTCCCGTGTTATGCTTGAGTCACCATGACTCTTCCGACAATCATCAATCAGCAGAGAGGTCAATCTAACTGCCATGTGATGGCTCACGTTGCTAATTTGAAACAGTGGTCAAATCGGCTCACAGTGGCGCTGTTTAGTCATTTTTTGTCACATTTCAATGCCATGAATAATATGGGACGCCATAGATAGTAAACTCCCTCAGAATATGAGTGATAAAGATGATGATGACTCGATTAATGAGCAGACTATAAATTCAAAAAAGTATTTTGTGAACATGATGCAGGAAAAGTCAGGTGGTTTTGATATTTGTTTGAAGTCATAAAGCAACGTTCTTCCTGACAGGTGCTCCACTAACCTGGGCAGCGAGGGAAACTCCACCGTTCCAACGGATGTTGGTGAAAGAGCTTTTTTTTTTTTTTTTTTAATAGCCTCTGTTGACACAACATAATCTCATAATTTCACCTGTCCAAGAGGAAGAAGTTTAGCTCTGATTGGAACACCTGGGTCTACCCAGGTATTCCTACCCTAACCCTAACCAATCCAACCAACAAAGGCAACAAGTACTAACCAATCAGAGGCAGAGTAGGGCGGGACATTTCTTCGCCATCCTAGGAAAAGCAAAGTAACGTCTCGTCCGGCACACACACACACCCAAGGGCTTAACTTTGGGTGCAACATTGGGGGAAATTTTCAACATCAAACACTTAATTTTCTGCATTCTGCTAAATTTTTCTGCAAGTTTGTGACTTTTCTGCATCAAGTCATGGTGCAAATGTCTTCATTTATGTAAAAAAAATTATAATAGTTTATAAAAAATTATAGTAGTTTTTTTGTGTGTGGGGTTGTTTGCACATGGCAGTTTTGATTATTGTACAGTCCCTCCAGAAAAACGCGATTATGCGATCGCATAATTCAATGCATAATCAGCCAAAGTCCGCATATTCATGCGGGGGCCGCATCTTTTCAAATATGCCGCACTTTCGCCGCATAAATTGTCGATTTCCGCGCAAAATTGCCGATTTCCGCGCAAAATATGCGGCGCTTGCATGATTTCATAATCCCCGCATTTTCGTTGCAAAAAAGTCACATATATCTTAGCAGAAAGTTGAAAAAATGTTGCGTTTACTTCACACAAGAGCAGCCATTTTCCCCTGTTGCCATGGGAACGTTATGAAGTGACGTAATTACGCAACGTGAACATCATCGAAAAGCAGGTGTTGGAGGTTTAATTTGACCAAGGGGGTAAGCTTCGCTTCAGAACTCGAACCTCCGATGGCGCCATTTTGTTGCTATAGGTATCACCTCCTGTTAGCATTCCACTGACCACCATTTTTTTTTTACGTCACTTGACTGCGAATAACTTTACATCTGAAGCGTTTAAAGACTCTATTTGTCCGTTGTTTAGTTCTAAAGAAACATGACAATGTATAAAAGGCTCCATTACCTTGTACCTCACGTTATGGCTCCGTAGCAGACGCTTTTATAACAATAGGCTAACGATTGGGTCATAACCACGAGACTTACTGTCACACAGTAGAGGAATTACTGTATAGTACAGGAGAAGCTCACAGGCAGTTTGGACTTCCATTAGCTGTTTAGGTTTAATTGCTAATGTTAACTAGCATGTTAGTGATCAGTAATTAGCCTGTGCCCATGTTATCTCCTTACATATACCTACACTCTCCGTCTCTGTAAGATTGGGAATGATTGAGATTTCTCTCGGCACAGCTACCAGAAGACTTCCCACTTTCAGACACGTTGCTCACGTCACATTTACGTTGTCTCTCTCAGTTGGAGGCTGCGCAGTAAAGCAAGAGATCACCGCAAAAGTGCTTCTAATAGCCTTCACTGGCAACGGGATCTTTTGGTCCATTATATATATGTCAATGAATTTGACATGTACTTTGAGTCTCTTAAGTTGGTATCCAATAAGAAAGCTATCTTAATATCTGATGTCTACTCACATTTCTTTGTTTAAGTGCTCCTGCTGTCTATATTATTAATGATTTTTGAAAGTCTGTCTCTTTTGTATCTTTTATTTCCCTTTGTTTAGACTATTACTTTTATTTTAGGCTAGCTTTAATTATTATTTTTATATTTTTTTTATTTTTTTTTTTTTTTTTTTTTTTAATTTTTAATATCTGTAAACAATTTTTGGAAATTAAGTTTAAAAAAAGTAGGGTGTTGGGGGAATCACTTTTTCTTCTCTTTTTCATCAAACCGCAGTTTTTGCAAGTTCCCGCATTTTTTGCAAGTTCCCGCATTTTTTGCAAGTTCCTGCATTTTTTGCAAGTTCCCGCATTTTTTGCAAGTTCCCGCAATTTCATCGCATAAAATTGCATAAATATCCCGCATATTCCATCGCATTTTTTAAGAAAACGTGCCGCATAATCAAGGATTTTTGCCCGCAACAATCACAAAAAATCTCCTCGTTTTTCTGGAAGGACTGATTGTAAATTACGCCTATGCACACACCTAAACCACACCCGTAGCTGCCAGTAGCTCCTCACCAGACGCTGATTGGTTCAGTTAGCTAGTAGTTCAGACACAGACGCGTTACTTTGATGCCTGACAAGATGGACTTCCATGTGAAATGTGATCCAGTGAGTCCCGCGTTATCTTCCAGCTGCCGTGCAGAAGAAGGGCTGACCTGGCCTCATCCTCCAGGAGGAGATCCAAAGACGATAACACACAGATTGGCTCACACTGGACCGAATCAAACGTTGTATCTTTCTAAGTAGGAGTGCCATATCTTTATCTTTATTTCGAACGCTTAAAAAATAAATAAAAAAAAGAATAAAAGAATAAAAAGAAAAGAAATAGAATAACAAAACAAAAAAAATTTCAACATAACACACACTAGAACTGTTCAAACAACACAGGACATTCATCCAGGGTCCTGTTCTTGTTCCACGTGTCACCTAAATGTACATCTTTGGCGCCCCACCCACGATATTTCCCTCACCCTAACTAAGTGGTTTTACCCTGCACGTTGAAAAATTTGCATTAAATTGGTCCCGAACCAGAGTGTGAAAAAGTGAGAGCCTCGACAAAGCGTGTTGAAAAATGAAGTCCCCCTGCGTCTGATTGAGACGCTAAAGGAGACTTTTTGCGTCAGTGACAAACGCCGAAGGCCCCTGACCAAGCGTCGCTTTTTGACGCGCTGGGAGTGAGAATGTGTTGGTTTGAAAAGGGATCGAAAGAAGCCCAGGCTTATCAAGTCCTACCCCTGGGCTTTACCGTAGAAGTGCACAATCCAATAAGATAAACTAAAATTTAAATACACAGTGTGTGTGTGTCTGTGTGTGTTTGTGTGTGTGTGTGTGTGTGTGTGTGTTCTTGTTTTACTATATTCGTGGGGTCCAAAATCCGGGATTACAGTATACTTGTGGGGTCAAAATGCTGAACCCCATAAATTTAAAGGGCTGTTTGAGGGTTAAGACTTGGTTTTAGGATAAGGGATAGAATTATGTTATGGTTAGGGTGAGGGTAAAGGTTAAGGTTAGGCATTTAGTTGTGATGGTTAAGGTTAGGGTAAGGGTTAAGGTTAGGCATTTAGTTGTGATGGTTAATGTTAGGGTTAGGGTTAAGGTTAGGCATTTAGTTGTGATGGTTAAGGTTAGGGTAAGGGTTAAGGTTAGACATTTAGTTGTGATGGTTAAGGTTAGGGTAAGGGTTAAGGTTAGGCATTTAGTTGTGATGGTTAAGGTTAGGGTAAAGGTTAAGGTTAGGCATTTAGTTGTGATGGTTAAGGTTAGGGTAAGGGTTAAGGTTAGGCATTTAGTTGTGATGGTTAAGGTTAGGGTAAGGGTTAAGGTTAGACATTTAGTTCTGATGGTTAAGGTTAGGGTAAGGGTTAAGGTTAGGTATTTAGTTGTGATGGTTAAGGTTAGGGTAAGGGTTAAGGTTAGGCATTTAGTTGTGATGGTTAAGGTTAGGGTAAGGGTTAAGGTTAGACATTTAGTTGTGATGGTTAAGGTTAGGGTAAGGGTTAAGGTTAGGTATTTAGTTGTGATGGTTAAGGTTAGGGTAAGGGTTAAGGTTAGGCATTTAGTTGTGATGGTTAAGGTTAGGGTAAGGGTTAAGGTTAGACATTTAGTTCTGATGGTTAAGGTTAGGGTAAGGGTTAAGGTTAGGCATTTAGTTGTGATGGTTAAGGTTAGGGTAAGGGGCTAGGGAATGCATTATGTCAATGACGGGTCCCCACAAAGATAGTGCCACGCACTATGAGTGTGTTTGTGTGTGTGCGTGCGTGTGTTTAACAGACAGATACAGGAAAGCCAGCTGAATTTTGGGTTGTGCAGCTTCTTTTTACAAACATACCACAACATTTGCTCATCTGAAGAGCTTCCAACAGTCCCCGCATTATCTGGCTGTGCTGGACACTTCGGTGCTTTCCACCTACTAACCCAGTGTAAGTCACTGGCCCTTGACTAGCCAGCAGCGTAAAACAGACAGCGCTGCCTCTGTGTTAACTGCAGCCTCCATGTGACAGATGTTGTTTAGAGGTTGACCAGCCGGCTCCCAGCTCCGACCTGCTGTCGTCCCGGTGCAGAGTGACGCAGGTATTGCACAACATTTTCCTTGGTTATGTCGATGTGACATCACCAGCCTCCTCTTAGTGCTCGCTGTTTCCCAGTTCCCCTGACGCGTGATAAACTCTAACGATCGCACTGTTGTGTGTAAACACCGCAAACAACTCAAAGAGCACGCGCGCACATGCACACACACACACACACACACACACACACACACACACACACACACACACACACACACACACACACACACACACACACACACACACACACACTGGCTGCCTCAGGTCCTGCTGTATCCAGGAGGCACCTGTCACACGTGACGTCACATATGAGTCAGGTGAATGCATGCATGCGTGTGTGTGTGTGTGTGTGTGTGTGTGTGTGTGTGTGTGCGTGTGTGTGTGTGTGTGTTCATACAGGCTGCTGCTGGCTGTGGGATGTTTGCATAATCAGCACAGCAGCACACCTTGGTCACAAGGTAAACTTTCCACTGTGCTCAGAGAAAAAGACCTCCGCTTCACACTTGAGTAGTCAGAGAATGGCCTACTTTTACAGATGGGGCTGATAGGAGGTGAAAGGTAAGGGAGAGAGCGAGAGAGCGAGAGAGAGAGAGAGAGAGAGAGAGAGAGAGAGAAAGAGAGAAAGAGAGAAAGAGAGAAAGAGAGAGAGATAGAGGTGTGGGGGGCCTTTATGCTTTCTGCATACAGACAGTGGGTACCACATAAGAATGAGTATTAAGGCCATTTAAGTAAAGAAAATAAAGTATGATTATATAGCTGGTGGAAAAAAATTCATGACTTTTGAGATTAAACTCACAAATTTACGAGGAAAAAAACTTGGATATTCTCTGAGATTATAAAGTCATATATTTATTTCCTGATACACAAAAGCCATCACCTCGTCCAAATAAGTATGTTTTTATATCCTTTTGAATTGGCCCAATTCACAGCAATGTCTCTTCAAAATCCAGATAATGCTGGACTTATCGCTATGAATCTGATTTTAGAATGAAGTAGAATGTAGAAACTTTACATATTATATCTTTAAAGTTTAGATGGGAACTTGGCTTGCTAAAATGATCATTTTTGGAAACGAGGAACATCAACACTTTTGGTTGCCAATTTTCTTTTCCATCAAACCAATTCTGTTCCCCTGGCTGTGGTCAATCTGGGGTCTGATTTTGGCAAAAATTTCTAATCTTCACTGGCTCTGACCTGAAAGTGTTGAAATAAAATGTGTCAATACACGACTGATTTCTGACTTTTCTATGTTTTGAGGGCACACACTGCTACAAATTTTTATATCAAAAGAGAGCTCCTGTTGCACCCCATGGCATAAAGCAGAGTCAGTTCACACAAATTACAAAATAAAACAGATATTTTCTCACTTGGTCTGCAGGTTGTGGTTTTATTTCAGTAAGTTTTGAGGAATCCATCTCTGAGATTCGTGCCTCAAAACAATGGAGGTGAATGGAGTTTGCAAGTGATGCATCGGAAAGTGACATTTAAAAGATTTCAAAAAACATTACCCTGGTTGCACACATCTTACTGTGAAGGGTTTCATACTTTTTACAGAGTTCCTAAATCTACTGCGGACTATTTGTGGACACGGTTTGAAGGTAGGACATTGTTGAATTCTTGTAATGTAATTTATTCAGTGCTACAAATCTCTGTGTCCAAACCTGTACAAATAATACCAAACTATCTGCATCACTTTATTTCATAGACATAGGACAATATATAGATTATATTAAGAACAATGGCTTATCTCACTTATTGAACAGGGCTCTGAATAACAGTGGTCATATTTCTTGCAAATCTGCATTGTTTAATGTCATTTGGATGACATAGTATGTTGAAAAAGTCATAAAAAGGTCATAGTATAGCATGTCGAAAAAAGTTAAAAAAAGTCATAGTATAGGATGTCAAAAAAAGTAAAAAACAGTCATAGTATAGTATGTCTAAAAAATGTCAACAGGTACCCGGATATCCCAGTTGGTAAAGCATGCGCCCATACAGAGGTTCACTCTTCGACGCTGCGGGCCAGGGTTCGACTCCGACCAGCGGCCCTTTACTGCATGTGATTCCCCCTCTCTGTTCCCTTTCATGTCTTCAGCTGTCCTATAAAAATAAAGGCCTAAAATGCCCACAAAATAATCTTTATGAAAAAAGTCATAGTATAGTATGTTGAAAGAATTCATAATAAAGTCATAGTATAGTTTGTCGAAAAATATTCATAAAAAGTCATATTATAGGATGTCCAAAAAATTCATAAAAAATCATTGTATAGTATGTTGAAAAAAGTATAAAAAACAAGTTACATTATAGTATATCGGAAAAATTATAAAAGTCATGATACTGTATAGTATGTTAAACAATGTAACAAAAAGTCATAATATAGTATGTAGAAAAAAATGTCATAGTATACAACTCACAAGATTACAATCCAGAACAAAATTGGTCTTTCAACCAGTGGTCCATTACACTAACCTATCTGATCCTCAACTCTTCATCACTCCTTCATTGTGTATTTGACTTCTTCTCTTCCAGTGTTAGCCCTTAATATTCACTGCTCTTTTAACAGGTTTGAACCCTGAACCTCAAATCTTCATTAAATCTACAGAATCTTACCTTGCTGGGCTATTTATGAAACTGAAATACAATGGTTCAGTGTCGTAATCATTGTTCACATTACTGAGGACAGAAAAAAAAAATCTCAAAAGTCTCAAGTGGGTTTTCAGCCTTGCATCTCCAAGTATAAGAATCAGCAGCTTACCCTGGTGAACTATTCCTGGGTTCTCATTTGAATGGTTTGTACTAACATTTGTTGATCACACCAGGAAAACGAACTCAGACACCTGGTGGAAAAAGTCAGTACAGAATGTATGTCGAAAAGTCATAAAAATCTTTTAGTATAGTATGTCGAAAAAAGTCATGAAAGTCATAGTATAGTATGTCGAAAAAAGTCATAGAAGTCATAGCATAGTATAGCAAAAAGGTGATAAAAAAGTCATAGTATGTTGAAAAAAGTCATAAAAGTCATAGTATAGTATGTTGAAAAAAGTCATGAAAGTCATAGTACAGTATGTTGAAAAAAAGTCATAAATGTCATAGTATAGTATGTTGAAAAAATTGATAAAAGTCATAGTATAGTATGTCAAAAAAGTCATAAATGTCACAGTGTAGTATGTCGAAAAAAAATGTCATAGTATACAACTCACAAGATTACAATCCAGAACAAAATTGGTCTTTCAACCAGTGGTCCATCACACTAACCTATCTGATCCTCAACTCTTCATCCCTCCTTCATTGTGTATTTGACTTCTTCTCTTCCAGTGTTAGCCCTACATATTCACTGCTCCTTTAAGAGGTTTGAACCCTGAACCTCAAATTAAAATCTACATTAAATCTACAGAATCTTACCTTGCTGGGCTATTTATGAAACTGAAATACAATGGTTCAGTGTCGTAATCATTGTTCACATTACTGAGGACAGAAAAAAAAATCTCAAAAGTCTGAAGTTGGTTTTCAGCCTTGCATCTCCAAGTATATGAATCAGCAGCTTACCCTATTCCTGGGTTCTCATTTGAATGGTTTGTACTAACATTTGTTGATCACACCAGGAAAACGAACACAGACGCCTGGTGGAAAAAGTCAGTACAGAATGTATGTCGAAAAGTCATAAAAATCTTTTAGTATATTATGTTGAAAAAAGGCATAAAAAAGTCATAGTCTAGTATGTCATAAAAGTGACAAAAAAGTAATTGTATAGTATGTCGAAAAAAGTCATGAAAGTCATAGTATAGGATGTCGAAAAAAGTCATAGTATAGTACGTCGAAAAAAGTCATAAAAAAGTCACAGCATAGTATGTCGGAAAGGTGATAAAAAGTCATAGTATAGTATGTTGAAAAAGACATAAAAGTCACAGTATAGTATGTTGAAAAAGTGATAAAAAGTGATAGTACAGTAGTAGATAGTACCGAAATAAAGTGAGTAAGAAGTCATATTATATCGAGAAAAGTCATAAGATATTGAAAAAAGTCCTACTGTAGTATAGTATTTGAAAAAAAGTGATATAAAGTCATAGTATAGTAGGTCAAAAGAAGTCAGAAAAAGTCGTAGTATAGTACATTGAAAAAAGTGATAAAAAAGTCATAATATAGCATTTTAAAGACAGTCAGCAAGAACATACCAACTACAAACAAAAAGGCCCAGCCCATAGTGGGAAAGGAACCAAGGGAGAGAGTCTGCAGTGCCTACTTGCTGGTGCTAGTTGGAACAGTGCTAACCACTGAGTCACTGTGCCACCAGATAAAGCATGTTGAAAACAGTCAAAACAAACATTACAAATGCATAAAAAGCCTGAAAGAAGCACTAAACTTAAACAGTAATAACACAAAAAAATGTAAAAAAATGTAAAAGCCAAATCATACTGTAATAGCTGAAGGTTTTGTGAACGGTCTAAAGTTTGAATGACGTCTGTAGGTGAATGTATGTATGAGGGGTAGCATTTGGAAGTGGAAGAAGCCTGAAGAGGACATAAAGATTGACATAAAAGTAGGCACATAAGCGATTTGAAAAACTGGTACTCTGTGCTTTTGTCCAGAAATGTCGAGGGTGTTTAACAAGGGCTGTCAATGAAGGAATGCTTGTGGCTGTTGTATTTTGGAGGCTCACTGGGGGGGTCAATTATATAGAAAGTCTAAAAATGTCATAGTATAGTATGTCGAATAAAGTGATAAAAAAGTCATAGTACAGTATGTCGAAAAAATTCATAAAAAAAGTCATAGTATAGTATGACGAAAAAATTCATAAAAGAGTCATAGTATAGTATGACGAAAAAATTCATAAAAAAAGTCATAGTATAGTATGTCGAAAAAAGTCATAAAAAATTCATAGTATAGTATGTCGAAAAAAGTCATAAAAAAGTCATAGTATAGTATGACAAAAAAAATCATAAAAATGTCATAGTATAGTATGTCGAAAAAAGTCATAAAACAGTCATTATATGGTATGATGAAAAAATTAATAAAAAGGTCATAGTATAGTATGTTGAAAAAAGTCATAAAAAAGTCATGTTATGGTATGTCGAAATAAGTAATAAAAAAGTCATAGTATAGTATGTTGAAAAAAGTCATAAAAAAGTCATGATATGGTATGACGAAAAAATTCATTAAAAAAGTCATAGAATAGTATGTCGAAAAAAGTCATAAAAAAGTCATAGTATAGTATGTCAAAAAAAGTCATACAAAAGTCATGGTATGGTATGTCGAAATAAGTGATAAAAAAGTCAAAGCATATCGAAAAAAGTCATAAAAATAATAATAATAATGCTGCTGAATCAACATTCAGACAATTATTAAATTCGATTATTGAATCAATCTGCTGCAGATAATCCTCCATACTTTATTGGGCTTTCGGTTAATTGTTTTAATAAGACTTGAACTGCGGTTCACCTGCCCGGGAGACGCTAATGGCGGACCTGTTGTTAGCTTTAGCGAGGCAACAGAGACCCATCTGTTCTGCTCTAATGAATGATCATAAGGCCAGGCCCCAAAGCATCTAAATATAGATGGGGCAAATTAAATTCAAATGACTCAGAGGTTTTGATGACTGAGACGAGTGACTTATCCCTCCTCACCGCCCGGCTCCGGTCCGTCAATGAACTGCCTTTCAGCAAACATACACGCACGCTGAGGCGGGAGTCACTTATTCCACTCGAACCATAAACTGTTAAGAGGAAGGAGGTTTGGCGGGGGTGGTGGTGGTGGTGGTGGCGGGGGTGGTGGTGGTGGGAGTGAAAGGAAGATGGGTGGAGGGAGGAGAGAAAGGCTAAAATCAGTTGGCGGAGGAGAGGAAGCTGTGTCATATCCAGGAGGAAGTGTGAGTCAGTGCTCGTACATTCTTGGAGGCTGATTCAGCGCTGCGCAGGAAGCGGGAAACGCTTACTGCTGAGCTTTAAACACCGGGAGGGAAAGAACCTTGTCTGGAGCAGTGTAACTCCAAAAAGCGTCCCCCGAGCAAACAAACACACATCTGCACAGGTGTCATCTCGTGCATGAAATCGACTCGGCTGCTTTACAAGCTCGGAGGAGACCCGCTGACCCCACAAAGACGTGGCTGCCGCTGGAAAAAAAACACAGACTCGAGTCAAGAGAAAACGGAAAGGAGAAGAAAGTCGGCAGAGAGGCAAAGAGCTGTCAGAGAGGAGGGAGGGCAAAGGGTAGCGCTCTCTCTGGGTCTTCCTCTTTTTCTTTGGTCCCCAGAAAATCTCCCCTTCCTTCTCGCTCTCTCTCTGTTCGCTTCTCAGATTTCACAGTTCCAGCTATGGCAACTTAACCCATTCCTGTCCAGTAAAAAAGAAGAAATGGCTACATCTGAGAGCAGTAAGTCACTCAGAGGAAGGAGGAAGTGATTACAGTGAGGTCTGGCCCAAAAATAAAGTTGAAAGACTTTCTGTCATTACATCAGTCTACTTCTGTCCCAATCAAGTTTGAATTTTTGGTGGCAGTGGGGGAGGTTTTTCCAGGTTTTGACCTACATTTGAGCTAAAAGCCAGGGTTGGTGACATTGTGGTGGCGATGTGGGTGGTGGTGGTGGTGGTGGTGGTAATTGGTTGTTTAGAGGATATTCTCCCCCCCCCTCTTATGTACACCCACGGACAGCGTGTCCCACCCAGACTCTCATGGTCACTGCCTCGGCCCTCGTGATAAAACATCAGCTTATCACCAGTTTCCATTCAGCTTCTTTGCGCTTATGTAACGTCAAGCCAGGGAGGAAGTGCTGTCCGCTGTGAACGAAGAATGTATCTGTGTGTGTGTGTGTGTGTGTGTGTGTGTGTGTGTGTGTGTGTGTGTGTGTGTGTGTGTGTGTGTGTCGGAGGAGGAGGAGGACGGAGGAAGACAAGAGAAGAGTGAGAGAACGCGTGGAGTGGAACAGGTTTCCACATGAGAGTAAACCCACCAAACATGCACAGCAGTGGAAAAAGTGTGCTCAACTGATTAATGCATGGGCACACACACACACACACACACACACACACGCACGCGCGTGCACACACACACACACACACACACACACACACACACATCACTCTCACACTGTGTCTCTGTCTCACACAAAACCATGTTGTATTGTACGGGTTGTTGCTAGGAGACAAACTAATTCCAAACCTCTTGAAACAGAGGGACTCACTCCTCATTTCTAAGCCAGTACGTTGGGAGAGAAAAGGGAGAGAAAAGGGGGAGTGAAGGGAGAGGGATGCAGAGGGAAGGGCGGTGAGGAAAAGGTGGAGGGGGGGGCAACTCTCCCACGCAGAAAAGCTTTCACTCTCAGCAGGAACAAGTCCACAGACTCATCAGTCTCCGGGTTCGGCGTCGACTCTGTTCCTGAAAAAACATCAGCGTGAATGAAGATACACATCAAACTGTTCATGCAGCAAAATGGCTGTTCGGCGCACCTCTTCCTCATGCAGCTATTTTCAAACGAGAAAATATGAGAGTGACAGCTGTGGCCAAAAAGACTTTTAAGGAGTCATATAGGGAAATTTAATTTGGGCAGCAATGCCTTATAGAATCATCGTGCGCTCTCCAACTAAAACCTAAAGGATTGCATTAAATGTCCTCTTGTATGGCTGAAGGGCTTAGGCGAAGAAGAAGCTGCAATTTCTAAATTGTGTCAAAGGCAAAACACCTGGCATGAAACACGTTATTTATTTACTTTTATTTTTAATCCAGAGACAAAACAGCGCAACATATTTAAATATTCTCTCGCTGACCAAAAAAATAGTAAAGACAGCCTTTATTTAATCAGCTAAATCCCACTGAAGATCTCAAGGTGGAGGTAAACCTGAGAATTTGAAAGCTGTTTTGGTTACACTGTACTTGAAGGTATCTACATGAGATACACGAACATTATAAACATCTCATAAACGTTTTTGACATAACGCTTCTGTCAGTAAGTGCCATTCAGTTTTTGTCATGACAAGTTAGGGTTAGGGTTAGGTTAGGGTTAAAATGCAACGCCCGGAATGGGCGCTGCGAGGGGCACGGGCACAGGGGACCCACTCTAGTAAATAAAACACTTAAAAACCTCCTTAAAAAACCTGGTTCGCTTATATAAAAGCTGTTTAAAAAAGGCCAGATGTTAAAAGCAGGTTAAAAGAACCACTGGACAGGACGGACAGCGGAAGATTAAACCTTTAAATAAAAGGTCACCTCCTCACCTGCCCTGGTCTCTCTCCTAGAGACATTCCAAAATAAATAATTTAAATAAATTGTATGTATATATATATATATATATATATATATATATATATATATATATATATATATATATAGAGAGAGAGAGAGAGAGAGAGAGAGAGAGAGTTATATAAATAAATAGCCCGGTGTCGCAATACAAAAGAAATTCTATCCCAATATTAAAAACATATTATTTAACCTCAAAAATTAAAAATAAAAACATTTAAAGGGTCTAAAGTACTGTCTGAATTACTTGCCCTTGAGGTTAAAAAATATACACATACCATTAAAAATGAGTAATAAGTGCTGTGTTTATAAGTGCTTTTAAAAGTAAAAAGTGCCACACAATAAATAACCATAAATAATTTAAAATACCTCATAGAATAAAACCACACTGCTAGTAAAATGTATAAAATCAATGGCATGTGTATTATCATGTTAAAATCTTGAGGCAAGTAATTCAATTTGTAATAATAATAATAATAATAATAATAATAATAATAATAATAATAATCATAATAATCATAATAATAATAAATATTAACAATAAAGACAATCAAATTATTAAAATATAGATAAGGCAGAATAAAAGTTATAAAGGACAACCAAGGCATCTTTAAAATATTTATAAAATTGTATGTTGATGTTTATAAAAACATCAACATATTAGGCAGTCCTTCCAGAAAAATGCAGAGTATTTTTGTGATTGTTGCGGGCAAAAAATCCCTGATTATGCAACACGTTTTCTTAAAAAATGCTGATGGAATGTGGGCGATATTTATGCAATTTTATGTGATGAAATTGCGGGAACTTACAAAAACTGCGGTTTGATGAAAAAGAGAAAAGAAAAGTGATTCACCCCCCCCCAACACCCTGCTTTTCGATGATGTTCATGTCGCGTAATTACGTCACTTCATAACGTTCCCATGGCAACAGAGGAAAACGGCTGCTCTTGTGTGAAGTAAACATTTTACAACTTTCTGCTAAGATATATTATGTGACTATTTTGCAACGAAAATGCGGGGATTATGAAATCATGCAAGCTCCGCATATTTTGCGCGGAAATCGGCAATTTATGCGGCGAAAGTGCTGCGTATTTGAAAAAATGCGCTGAATTATGTGATCTCATAATGGCGTTTTTCTGGAGGGAATGATTAGGTAGGACCTCCTCTGCAGGTAGAAATTAACCCCCTAAAGTAAAGAATAAAATAATATGAGAAAAAAGTTAGGGTTAGGGTTCATGTATTCATGACAGTGTCATGTCACTCTTATGTAGATACCTTCAAGTAAAGTGTTACTGACGTTTTTAACTTTATAATATATATTACGAGACTGGGAGTCTGCAGTCGTGCTGTGCAGACCTGCGAGGCTGTACTTAACACAGTGGTGCTTTCAGCTAAATACCAGCAGCGTGCATAATGTTTGACACGGTCAACCTCTCAGTTTGGTGTGTTAGCATAAGAAACATTTGCTGATGTGTGTGAAGGTTCTCAGTCATGTTTACCCAAGGAAGGTTAAAATCAACTGCAACTGGACTTGGTTAAAGGGGCTTCGAAGACGTCTCGTCTCTCATCCGAGAGGCTTCTTCAGTTCGGACTGAACGGTAGGGAAACCCAGCTATTTAGACTACATCCACACCGGCATAAACGATCTCCGTCCACACAAGAGTTTTAGCTCCATGTAGCAGAACTAATCTCCGTCTATATTTACAACACACATCACGTGACCACTCGCATACAGGACAGGAAGCAGATTGTCTGACGTTACTCTGCGGTTGAAAGTCACGGATGTATAAGTTGAAAATACACAAAAGATTTTGGAAAAAGATCAACAAAATTGTAAAGTTGTAAATTTCAAATTCATAAAGCCTAGAGCTTTGCATTTTCTACCACGAAATCACTGTCAAAGGGTGAAAGGTGTTTTCAGTCGGCTGACCGGGCCCTATAGCTGTATTATACGTTTTGTATTCTTGCATACTTTTACATTTCCGAGAAAAAAAAGGTATATTATGTATCACATTATCCATCATGATACACATCAGTTTTGGAGAGAAAAAAAATCAAATGACCCACAATATAATTTTTT